>NC_090754.1:68998890-69023890 GCF_036898095.1 Palaemon carinicauda
CACATATATATATATATATATATATATATATATATATATATATATATATATATATATATATATATATATATATATATATATATATATAAAATTATGGTTTAGTATATGTGCAGGTGTTTGCTTATTGGTACGTAAAATAATGGAAAGATGATACATGTACTGCACTTTTATATATACAAATTTTGATTAAGCTGTTACAGTAGGAATATATCTGCAACTATTAAATTTCTTAAATTTCCCTCAGTAGAAGAACACCTTACAAGGTTATAATTTTTTTTTTCGTCGTAAAAATGTCTAGTAGAACCTGAGAGACTGGAGGTACTGTATATACACTTCAGACTGGTTCGTTTTTAATTGTATTGGGGCGGATTTTTATGAAGAACATTGTTCTTTATATACTGCTATATCATCGGCTATTCTTTCAATGTTTACTAATGGTGATGCTAATATACCATTTCAACTAATAAACATATACAAATTCAATGCAGTATGCCAAAACAATAAGAGATTGCAAAATGCAATTATAGCTTTCATGACATAGCATCAACAACAACAACAATAATAATAATAATAGTAATAATAATAATAATGTGATAAACATTCAGTGGTAACGATGGCTTAAATTGACATTAGTAGCATTCGTAGCTTGTAAAGAGTGCTGGTTAGTAGCTATTAATAATAACCACAAAGATTTAAAGGATGACGGATATAATGTACAGGACAGTGCCCTAGAGACTGATCACATACAATGTATTAGCACCTAAGTCTTCTCTACATAAAGCTAGGACCAGGAAGGGCCAGGCAATGGCTGCAGATGATTCAGCAGGTAGACGTATAGGCTCCCCCAAACCCCCATCCCTTGCTCACAAGAATGGTGAGGTCCGAGACACTAATAGAAACTATCGAGTTGAGTGGATCTCGAACGCCCATCTAACAGATTGCCAGGCAAGGAATTTTCCAAATAGGCTACCACAACCCAAAGTAAAACGTGCTTGAAAGTAGTTGTGCCATTGTCACCCGAGAACACGGATTTTTAAACGGCTTCACTCTACTGTTTTTCAGCGTCCTATTTTTGGGGGGATCTATGGGTCATTATCCTCAGCATTCAAGAGGGCAATATTTCTCTTCAGAAAATTGTAGGTTTATTTATGCCTTTGTATACTGATACTTCAGTTATAGATTTTTTTTTTTCATATAAAGTATGAATTTAGATATTGATAATTCTTTATCTCTTTTGCCAATTTTGAAAACTCAGATTAGATGTTGGCCACAACAAATATTGCTGTAACGCTTAAATTTTATGTGGGTGGTCTAATGACTAGGTTTTATAGAAATACGCAAAAATATCCTACTATTGTCTACCATCTCTGTTGTATGTATGCATCTAAACCTTTGTGCACTACACTGGGGTATGTTGTACCTGGAAGAATCAACGAGGCATTTCCAGTGCATGTTGAAGGCACGGTGTGGTGAGAGTTTAATGAATAATATACTCCATTTTGGGCAGTGTTCAGTGTTAACGTTCACGAATTTTCCAAACGGTTCTTTCCAGAAATCCTCAACAGATGTAATTTTGAGATAGGTATGGGGTGGGCTCTATAGATTTGGTATCTGGACATCTGCGTGGTACATCATGTCCTTTCTACTCGGTTTATATATTCTTTATTCATTTATTTCTCGAAAGACTTACTCGCTTTGCTAGTGATCATATACATAAACGTTTGTTATCGTTGCATAAATGTATTACCATATGCTGGATTTTTATGCTAATCTGCAATGCCAGTTGCAAAATGTTGAAAATTGGCGTTGGACAAAATTTGCCTTATCACATTCTGATGCAATGTTATTTTTCTGGAGCCCACTAAGTAAGCATTGGAGGCGGCCATAGCTCACACTGCATGTGATTCCCCCATGCATTTACGTATTGGCTTCATGTTATATTATACGTGAGAGAAGTTATTCCTATTCCCAAGCGAGTTGTAACTTTTAAGAATGTCATGAAGATGTATACTGTTTTTGTTTGAGTTCAGAGCTACTAAATATCTTACCACCAGAATATTATTCAAAATATTTTCTAGTTATAGAAGTTACACTAAAGTTGAGTATTTGACCAAGAATAAGTGGAATAGAGAAATAAATAAACGTAAAAGGTAATTGTTTTTTTACATACATACTATTGAAGTTCCCGTAAAGGGTTAGGGCCGTGAGAGGTATATTGTAGGCATTACTTAAGGATCTGCGCAACTTCTTTTACTGATAGTTGCACCCAATTTTTAGCCTTCTGGTCTACCTTCGTTTTGTATCTTGGCTACTGAATGGTCTCCCAGGTTCTAGCTCCTATCTGTAACCCAAATTCATATGTTTATCCAGTCCAAATTGCTGCATCCTTATAAGAGATATAAACTACGTACTGGAGGAGCAACTCTTCCTTTTCGTAGTCATATTGAAAAATGCTCTAATCGTAATTTCGTAATAGATCTTGTGGTCAGAATATTATTAAATTCACGTAATGCGATTGTTGGTTCCTTTTTAGTATGTGTGACATTATACATTAGAATATTTTTATAGAATTCTTGAGAGGTTATTGTTTTACTGGGCATTTATGACTAAGTCTACAACCTTATCATCAATCAGCTTAGTGCGTAATTATTGTGCATGCACGAGAAACGTTTAATTTCATTTGTCGGTTGTCATTGCTTGTAATTTAGGTCTTTTGTTGATATATGCTTTCAGGCAAGCATATGTTGCCCCAAATGCATATCAACAAGGTGAGCCTAGGAACCAGGTGTACAATGTATTTTGTCCAACACAGCCATATAATCAAGTTCATTAGCGTTTTTCGCCGAAGTCACCACACCCTTTCGAGCGTAAACCATAGCCAGCATTTATCCCAAATGATATCCAGTTTCGAGTAATGAAAAATTAAAAGAAAAATAAGAAATTATTGTACTATGCTTACTTTAAAACCTTAAGTAAAGTGTACTTTTATATAAATAAAATTGTAGTCAAACCGGACATTTCCCTACCATGATTAGCTAGCTAACTGTCAGCATTCTTCTTTCACCCAACTTTCCTATCAGTTAAAAAAAAGTATCTTTGTGAACGAGTCATGTTCTATTGATCCTGACGTTCACCATATGATGCCACACACTTTAACAAGAAATCCAAGGTATTTCTTTGTTGCAAGTTCAGAACTCTTCTTTAGAGTATACCACTCTCTGAATGAATGAATAGATAGATGAATAACTGAATAAATGAATAACTAAATTAAATAAATAACTTAACTGAATAACTAAATAAATAACCAAATAACTAGATTACTAAATAAATAACTAAATAAATAACTAGATTACTAAATAAATAACTAAATAAACAACTGAATAAAAAACTACAAAATCTTTATCAAGATAACATTTTGAATAAATATCCATTTCGAGACTTGGTAATTATGTCTTCCGTCTTTTGTGTAGCTGTTTCCATTCATCATTGAAGTGTGCTCCGAAGGGATGTAGTGTAGGTTCTTTGCAGCATTCTTGCGGACCCTAAGTGTACTTTCTTTATATCATTCCACATTACCCCTACTCGCTTCCTTCTTTTCTTCCTTCTTGTTGTTCAACAGCTAACTTCATAGTTGCCCTTCTAACTTCATAATGCAACTGCAGGTTTTTCCCCCAGTTGCACTTGAAGGCTGAATGGCCTCATAGACCCTAACGCTCGGCTTCATAAATCTAACCCAAAGAACGGTGGCTGATGTGATAACGTCCCTGACTGGTGAACGCCAAACTGAGGTTCGAGTCCCGCTCAAATTCGTTAGTTTCTTTGGTCGCTGCAACCTGACCATCCTTGCGAGCTAAGGATTTGAGGGTTTGGAGAACCTATAGGTCTATCTGCTGAGTCATCAGCAGCCATTGCCTGGCCCTCCTTGGTCCTAGCTTGGGTGGAGAGTGAGCTTGGGCTCTGATCATATGGATATATGGTCAGTCTCTAGGGCATTGTCCTGCTCGATAAGGTATTGTCACTACCCCTTGCCTCTGCCATTCATGAGTGGCCTTTAAACCTTGAAAGTGGCTCTTTGTAATTTTGAAAATATTCCTCTGAATGACTCAAGATTGACATAATTACTCATGCCAGAATTTTATCAGTACCTTCGGCGGAAATTGTTTATTCCATATTTTCATACTAATATAAGTTCATCATCCGAAGGAAATAAAGATGAATTAAAAAAGTAAGATAAACATGACCATTGTAATACCTTCACCATTTTTATACAATCAACAAAAAAAAATATAAAACATAATAGACTCGAAGTCAACCGAGAGAGAGAATTGAAGAAACCCTTATTTTAACTATCAATTGCTATATACTCTTCTGAAATGGCTTCCCTATGAATTATTATTCTTAAGGGCCTGATGTATGAAAAACAGGCAACCAAGAATTGTATGAAGTTAACAATAAAGGAATTTATCTTTTTTCCCCGGGTATTAATAATAGCAGCCCTTAGCAAGGACAAATAGAGCATGATAATTATGAAAAAAGTAAATGATAATAACTACTGGGAATGATACATGCATACAGAAAAAAATACAAGAAGGGTAAAAAACTATAAAAAGCTAAATATAACATTAATAAAAACAACATTGAAGATAGATGATGAGGCTGACATTTTAATGATAAGGAAAACAACACCAATGATACTGATACTCATAAAAAGGGGGACAGATAAAAACAAACACTTGAGATTACTCTCAATGAAAAACCTGGTTACTGAATCAGATCTTTTAAGATTCAGCGTCACCTTTTTTCGTCTTTACTGTTTAGTCATCTGGTTTCATTGTTAAAGATGTTTTGAATTAGCGAGTTGCTGCTGTTTTCCTGTCCGATTGTCAGGCTGGACGTATTGCTGAGGGTTTTCAAGGGATCTTAGTGGGTTTGTATGAATTTTTGCTAGGCAGAATAGTAATCATTTAAAGATTTAAAGGCCTCTCATGAATGGCATAGGCAAGGGACAGTGTTATTTCCCCTAGCCAGCAATACAATGCCCTAGGGCCTAGAGACTGACCATATATACATGTGATCAGCGCCTAAACCCCCTCTCCACCCAAGCTAGGAGCAGGGAGGGTCAGACAATGGCTGCTGATGACTCAGCATGTAAACCTATAGGCTTCCCCAAACCCTTCATCCTTAGCTCACAAGGATGCTGAGGTTGCCCACTATAAAAACTAACGAACTTTAGTGGGATTCTAACCCCAGCCAGGCAAATCGCTAGGCAGGGATTTATTCAATAGGCCACCCCAGCCCTAAATGTCTGGTTCAGAATATTTCCAGTAAAGTTTAACTGTAAGGGCTATTCCAAAACATTTCTCAGCAGCTGGAGCTGAAGACTAGCCTTTTAGTTTCCCGTATCGCGCTAGCACACTGCCAGTGACTGTCATCGTGTTCCATTTCTATGGAGCCTGCTCATGTTAGCGAAATTACTTCATATTGAATCTTCACACACACACACACACACACACACACACATATATATATATATATATATATATATATATATATATATATATATATATATATATATATATATATATATATATATATACACTTTTGCATGCATATTTGTAGGCTTATGTATAAAATACAATATGCATTTGCAAGTTTAATTTCATGCTGGATATCTTTTTGTATTCATTAATTAACGTTTCTGAGGGAGCATATTTCCAGGACGGTATGTCGCGAAATAGGGCATATGTTAATTGGGAATGCCGACTCTTCGTTTTCGGGTTATTTATAGATATTTTTTGAGCCGTGATAATTTAGACAGACTAACTTGTTATCATTGTTAACATTGTTGTTAATATTTTAGATAAGGTAGAACGATGTGTCACGCCGCGCATGTTTATTTTCATGGGGTTCGTTATTTTTATTTTGTTTGTGTTCCTTTGTGAAATATGATGGTTTTAATATGTACAAGAAGGAATCTCCGAACAAATTATATGCATATATATATATATATATATATATATATATATATATATATATATATATATATATATATATATATATATATATATATATATATATATATATATATATATATATATATATATATGGTGCAAACAAGTACAATGTCGTACTTCCTTGTTATCTTGATAAGGTTCCACAATGATGTAAGACGTGTATGAAAACTAGGTGTATATTTGTAGATATTACAAAGAAACTTTTAGAGCTTTCGTCCATCATCTGTAGACTTGGTCACTAAAATGTTTATAAAATTACAAGTCAGGTACTGATATAACGAAAAACAGAAATACATAAACAATTCAAATACATAGCCACATAGTTAAAAACATATCAAAACCAATTTACAAAACAGTTTCAGGTTGTTGGGCCTTTGTCCTTTCCAAAATTCTCTGAGATCTTCTGGGTGGTATGTTACGATGTTCACTATCCAATTCGATGTTTTGGTAGTTCTGGTTTATCCGAGCATGTCGTCCATGTGACCCTATTTATATTGATCAAGAAATTGAGTTTTTAATACACAGCTTAAGGAACCTATGTTACCCTAAATATTTTATCGAGAATTGTTACAAAAAAGCGAGAAAGATATATTTTAATTCCCTTGACAAAAATGATAAGCCTGTTTTTAATACATCTCTACTGCTTCCGTACAACAAAGAACTCGCCAATTCCTCTCTTGGTTTGTGTAGAAAGACACCGGGATATAATATCGTTTTTTAGTATGAGAATACCGTCAGGAAGAAACTGATTAATAACAACCCGGGTGAAGATGATGGTGAGATAGGAGTATATGTGATTCCATGTAAGGATTGTTAGGAATGCTACATCGGGGAGAGCGGCCCCTCGTTGGAAGAGAGAAAATGGGTACATATTGCAGCTTGCAGATCGGGGAACTACTATAGTGCCATAGCCCGACATACTTGGGAGAAAAGTCATGCAATAGCCTTCAACAAGGCAGAAATTGTTTACCGGTGTCGTGACAGGGCAATGAGGAGAACGATAGAAGGTGCTGCTGTGATCTCTTTGAACAAGACTTTTGAGGGCAACGGGTATAGTAGAAGATGAAAACATCAGTGAAGAAATATGTAGGAGAAGCAAAATTCGTAACTAGAAATATATGTGCCAAGATAAGAGATGCTTCCTCCCCTGTCCCTCCTTCACAGGTGCATCCTCCACAGACAGTTCAAGTGACAAACGACCAGAACTACCAAAACATCGAATTGGCTAGTGACCATCGTAACATCAAGCGTAACATACCACCCAGAAGATCTCAGAGAATTTTGGAAAGGACAAAGGCCCAACAACCTGAAACTGTTTTGTAAATGGTTTTGATATGTTTTTAACTATGTGGCTATGTATTTGAATTGTTTATGTATTTCTGTTTTTCGTTATGTCAGTACCTGACTGTAATTTTATAAACATTTTAGTGACCAAGTCCACAGATGATGGACGAAAGCTCTAAAAGTTTCTTTGTAATATCTACAAATATATACCTACTTTTCATACACGTCTTACGTCATTGTGGAACCTTATCAAGATATATATATATATATATATATATATATATATATATATATATATATATATATATATATATAAATATATATATATATATATATATATATATATATATATATATATATATATATATATATATATATCATTTAAACGTGTTTCTTTCATATTTCAAATAAGCCATATATATTAATACATTAAAGTCTGGATTCTCCTAACGACCTTGTGATCAGAGCCCCAGGCGGAACTGCCCAAAGACTATAATATCGGACCGGCGGGGATTTGAACCCTCGTCCAGGATATCTGTATGCCAGTGACCATACCACTCAGCCACGAAGAAAGATAAAAGTCAATGACAATTCTTCTGTACATATACCTGTCAAATTCAGGTTTTCTGTACTTAGAATTGAAATCAACCCATCTTCACCATCGTAGCTAATTGGTAGGTTTGGGACTTGACATTCGATTATTGATAAATTTTTGCACATTTAAACGTGTTTCTTTCATTGACTTTTATCTTTCTTCGTGGCTGAGTGGTACGGTCACTGGCATACAGATATCCTGGACGAGGGTTCAAATCCCCGCCGGTCCGATATTATAGTCTTTGGGCGGTTCCGCCTGGGGCTCTGATCCCGAGGTCGTTAAGAGAATCCAGACTTTAAAGTATTAATAATTATGGCTTATTTTTAATATATATATATATATATATATATATATATATATATATATATATATATATATATATATATATTTGGGCTCAAGCCATGTCGCACTGATGGAAGTTCCTATAGGGTAGCTTCCTAGGGTATATTACAACTACGGCGATATTCCCAGAGAATTTACCTTAAGGTACCAGAATTCTAACTCTTGGAGCGAGTATCCCTCGTGAAAGGGATATCGCGACATATCAGAGGACGTATTCTAGACACGTCACATGGCAATCTACATCCTGGACAGAGATTTCGTCTCGTAGGAGGTGATTGACGAGATACGAATTCGGGAAAGAAAAAGGGGGAGCCGCTCCCAAGGCTTCCCTATCCCCCGATTCGTATGCGTGCCTGGCGCCAATCCTGGCGCCATCTGTATTCCTTTTTGCGTAGCTTAACAACTCGGTGTTTTTTCCTGTTTTTCTCGCAAATCTTGGATTTATTCGGCTTTTCATGGCTTCTCCGTCTTCGTTGGCCTCTGATAAGTTGAGTATAGTGTCTGTTATGTATAAATGTAGGCTCTTGGTAAAATTTTGAGTGATTAATAGGATTAATCTTTGATACAAGAGCCGTAGCCTACCAGAGGTGTCCTGGACACTGTCGCTCGCTAGGTATAAATTAGTTAGTCAGAGCGACATTCCTGGTTGTTTTGCTTTAATAAATTTTAGCTATTTAGCTTTACATAGGATTTCCTTTCGTGCTTAGTATTATTTGGCCAAGTATTCGCCATTCTAGCCTACGCTAGGCCATGTAGCCTAGTCGTTTGGTCCTAGTACTTCATGCATGATTTTGGTTTTTCCGAGTGTAATTAAAATTTTATTGAAGCTTTAGGCTATATTTTATACATTTTAGACTGTGTGGAATATTTCCAAGATTGTATACGTGTGAGTTTCGGTGAATTAGGTAATCGATTCTCTTGGTGCCTAGGCTAATTGCTTATGGAGCCTTAGTATACTTTATCATACTCCCCGGTTGCTTTCTTTTCTTCGGAGAAGGTATGCAATACCTTTCCCTCTGTTTAAGCCTTGGGCTTATCCCTAAGTGGTTTTTTTCCGAATTTATTTTCGATAAAACTATACTAGGGTGTTACTGTACCTTCCTGTTCCTGTAGTTATGGTTCAAGAGGGACAGAACAACAGAGTTTTTAGTCTGAGTCTGTGTTGTCTGGCTTGGGGCAGAGTCCCCCTCGCTGACCTAACACATACAAAGGGAGCTTAGCTCCCTTAGGTCACTACCGAAGGTTTCTGTAGTTATGATTCCTTCTTTTGTGATCTACCAGACTAGTCCTGTTGCTGTTCTCGGGGGAGGATAAGTTCTTCCCTTGGGAGTAGCAACGCCTTCCTTGCTTTGGTGCTCTGGAAGCTGGCAAGTATTGCTGGCCTTTCCCCTTAGATCTCCCTTAGGCTAAGATAAGTTTCTTGGCTGCGGGTGATCTGTCACTAAAGCAAGGTTGGCAGGACCCTCTTGTCCCTTCCCCCTCTATCTCCGTAATGGCCTAGCCATTACTGTACTGTACCTTGCCGGCCGGCAGAGCTGGCCGGCAGGGGTCTTTCTGTACTGTACGTCGTTCTACTTCTGGTCCTAGTATAGGTTGGGATGTGGAATTGACTCAGCCCATTGCCGGCCGGCAGAGCTGCTGGCCGGCAAGGGTCTTATGTTTTCGAGTGCTGCCCGGACCTCTCTTGGTCCCTCATCCATGCCTGCCGGCAGAGCCGGACGGCATTGGTCAAGGAAGCCTGAATTAGTTTCTCCCCTTCCTTATATGCACTCTTTCGGTTGCCGGGCTTGGGGGTTGTGTACACTCTTATCCCGGCATCCATTCTATTTTCTTCTAGTGCTGTACCTGTCCCGGCTGCCGGGCTATGAGGCCGGCAGCCGGGCAGGTGTAGTCTTCTGGTTCTTTTGCTGCCGGCTGGCATCGGTCTTGTACCTTTGCCGGCCGGCTTATGTCAGTCCTTGTCTGCCGGTCACCAAGAGTGTGGCCGGCAGCTGGGTACTACCTTGTGTAGTTGCTGGCCGGCAGCCATTGCCGGCCAACACTGGCTGTTACCGGCCGGCAGTTGCTGCCGACCGGCACAGGCATTTGAACCAGAGTGCTGCCGCCCTATAGCTGTTATCTAGTATACTTTAAAGCTAGTTGTGGTGTGTGCCGGCCGGCAAAGGCAGGCCGGCACACATCCCCCTATACTGTACTAGTATTCTTCTGTATAGCATATACAGTAAGAAGAAAACTATAGTAAAGGTTTAGGTACAGCACTGTATCTTCTAACACTATTGTGTTTTCTTGCACAGCCCTTTGCTGTTGCCCTCAGATAGGAAGCTGAGTTCTTCCCTGTCTATTATCCAGGATTTTAAAATCATTGCTTAGGTGTGAGCTCCACCTGTTTCCTCTGGAAACCTTGCATTGATTACTCTAGAAGAGATAAACCATTTTGATTTTATTATCTGGAAGGCTGCAACAATGGGTTGTGAGGGAAACACAAGTGTGTGTCTTTCCTTTATGAATTGTTATGCTATACTATGCATATCCAGTGATACATAGTTCACTTGATACTCATGGAAATTTCTTCTCTTTACAGGAGGACCCTCCGAAGTGCGGAAATGTTTTCTGCAATGTCCGCAGCAAGAACCTCTGCGGACATGAGTGTTGTAGGAGACACGCAGCATGCGCTGTCTCCAAGGATGATCTCCAGTATTGGGACCCTCAGGTATGTACTGTATGCACTAACCTGATTACTGAGGCTTTTGATTCCCCTAGAACGGCGGAATCAAGGGATATAGCAAGGGAAAAGCTTCGTACTTGGGTAAGGGGCTTCAAGAAGAACACCTCTGGCCCTTATCTTCCAAGTGAGAAGATGAGGGCGTATCTTTTTCCCCAGGCATCAGCTGATGCAGTGATTCCCCAGCCTCAAGAGGAGATCCCTCAAGATCAAGTCCAGGTGGACGTGGAAGTCGCAGTCGCGATGCAAGACATCCAGTTGGATGACAGGATGTCTGACCTGGACGAACGTTTGGAAGAAGACCTCCTGGCAGAAGGTCAGGATCAAGTTCAAACCCCGGATGTCGTAGAGGATGAGGTCGACGAGGTGTTGGCTACTCCGGTTCAGATGCCGGAGCCTATCCCCTCAACATCGGCTGGTCTCCCAGTAGAACTGGGACAGGCCCTCTCTTCGATTGTTGGAATGATCCAACAAATGCAGAAGGAGAATCAGGAGAAGGCGGCTGCAATGGAACTGCGTATGCAGTCCCTGGCAGAATCACATGGGCCCCGGAAAAGGCTCAATGTGAAAGACCTTCCCATATGCTCAGATGCTAACCCATGGAGGTATGCTGAGCACATGCCGATGACGACTGGAAAGATCGTCATCTCGGATAAGCTGGGTTCAGTTCCCCTAGAGGAGGTAGAATTCTGGCCCAGCAAGGCATCATATCCGGACTGCTATGTCCGGCTGAGAAAAGAACCAGCTTCAAGGGAGGAGACAGAGCCGAAGGAGGTCATTATTATGGACCACGCTAAGGCTCAAGCCCTACTTTCATCCTCGATGAAAGAGAGGGGCTTCTCTAACTCGAAGGTAGCTGCATTGAGCAAGAAGCTCCCTTCTTTTGTGTCCTCTCCTGATAGAGCCTTCCCCTTTTTACAGAAAGGGTTTGCGGCTGTCCTAAAGGCAGTCGAGGCCGGCAAGCCTTGCCCCTCCCTGGAGGAGTGTAAACCCTTGTCGCTGGCCCTGCCTATGGACCACAAAGACTGGAAGGATGTCCATCTGACATTCTCAGTGGGAAAGTTAGAGGCTGATATTGCCGGACGGCAATTCGGCGAGGACCTCCCCAAGCTGTCCGACTCTCTTTTACGAAGGGAGTTCGAGACAAAAGAAAGACTGGCTGCCTCAATGTCTCATCAGACTACTCTTGAGACGATGGCAAGTGACCCCAAGGTCCATGAAATGTTCATGGTAGTGGCTAAGTCTCACCTAGCCACAGTGACGAAGGACCTTTATGGCATCGTCAAGGCAAGGAGAGCTTGCAGGGAGTTCGTGTTCACCGGGGCTTCGGTGAGACACGAGCCAAGGAAGTTAATCTCCTCCAACATTTGGGGAAAAGACCTTTTCCCTACCGATGTGGTCAAAGAGGTTGTTGATAAGGCCGCCGTGGAGAATAGAAACCTTCTCCAGAAGTGGGGCCTGGCTATCAAAAGAAAATCTTCCCCGGATGAGGGTCCTCAACCAAAGAGGAAGAATATGAGGACTAGGCTACCGTCTCGGCCAGCCAAGCCTTATAGACAGCAACAGCAACTGCAATTGCCATTGCCTCCAGTGCCCCAGATGGTGGCACAAACCCCGACTACTTTTCAGTGGGTACCCCAGGCTGTGCCAGGTCAGTCAACCACATTCACCCCAACGTTCGAAGGACAGTCTTCTTCCTTTCGTGCAAAACCTAGAGGAGCAGCCAGAGGCTCGTCTAGGCGCCCCTCAAGGGGAAGGGGATTCAGAGGTGGTCGTGGTCAGGGAGGCAAGACCTCAGGACGGCAGTCCAAGTGAAACGATACCGGTAGGAGGGAGACTGATGAAATTTTGGGATCGCTGGACCTTCGATCCCTGGGCCCAAAAGCCTACTCAAGAATGGACTGGGCTGGAGCTGGTACAGCACTCCACCCCCGTGCCTTCGGTTTTTCCAACACTCCACCCCCGTTTTGGAGGAGTACGTTCAAGAACTGTTGGAGAAAAAGGTGATCCGAAAGGTCCATCAAATTCCAAGGGAGGCTGTTTTGTGTTCCCAAGAAAGACTCGGAAAAACTCAGAGTCATTCTGGACTTGTCGCCACTCAACAAGTTCATAGTGAATTGCAAATTCAAGATGCTAACACTGCAACACATAAGGACCTTACTGCCCAAGAGGGCATACTCAGTCTCTATAGACTTGTCAGACGCCTATTGGCACATTCCAATCAGCCGTCGACTCTCCCCCTACCTAGGGTTCAGGCTGCAACGGAGACTGTACGCCTTCAGAGCCATGCCATTCGGGCTAAACATAGCCCCAAGGATTTTCACGAAGCTTGCGAGCGCAGCTCTCAAACAATTACGCCTAAAGGGAATTCAGGTAGTAGCCTACCTGGACGACTGGCTGGTGTGGGCAGCATCCGAGACCAAATGCTTGCAAGCTTCCAGTCAGGTGATCCAGTTCCTAGAGTACCTAGGCTTCAAGATCAACAGAAAAAAGTCTCGACTTTCTCCATCCCAAAAGTTCCAGTGGCTGGGAATCCACTGGGACCTTTTGTCACACAGTTTCTCCATCCCGACGAAGAAAAGGAAGGAGATAGCGGGCTCTGTCAAGAGACTCCTAGATTCCGAAAGGATATCAAGACGCGAACAGGAGAGGGTACTAGGCTCTCTCCAGTTTGCTTCAGTGACAGACCCAGTGCTAAGAGCACAGCTAAAGGATGCAACCGGAGTTTGGAGAAGGTATGCATCAAACGCGCGAAGAGACCTGAGAAGACCAGTGCCGCCTCGGCTACGTACTCTTCTCAGACCTTGGTCCCAAGCCAGACATCTAAAGAAGTCGGTTCTTCTTCAGCCACCTCCCCCGTCGATGACGATTCACTCAGACGCCTCAAAGGAGGGATGGGGAGGTCACTCTCATCGGAAAAAAGTCCAGGGGACTTGGTCCAAGCTATTCAGGACCTTTCATATAAACTTTCTAGAAGCTATGGCAGTGCTCCTTACCTTAAAGAAAGTCTCCCCGCGTCACTCGATCCACATAAGATTGGTGATGGACAGCGAGGTGGTTGTGAGATGCTTGAATCGACAAGGGTCGAGGTCACCACCTCTCAACCAAGTGATGTTAGCCATTTTCCAATTGGCGGAAAAGAAGAAGTGGTACCTGTCGGCAGTTCACCTTCAAGGAGTCCGCAATGTGACAGCGGACGCTCTATCCAGGTTCACACCGATAGAGTCGGAATGGTCCTTAGACGCAGGATCATTCTCCTTCATTCTGAATCAAGTCCCAGAACTGCAGATAGACCTCTTTGCGACGAAAGACAACAAGAAGTTGCCCCTGTACGTGTCCCCGTACGAGGACCCCTTAGCGGAAGCAGTGGACGCAATGTCCCTCGACTGGAACAGATGGTCCAGGATTTATCTGTTCCCTCCTCACAACCTTCTGTTGAGGGTCCTCAACAAACTGAGATCCTTCAAGGGGGTAGCGGCAATAGTGGCCCACAAGTGGCCGAACAGTATGTGGTTCCCCTTAGCGTTGGAACTACAGATGAAGTTCGTGCCGCTACCACATCCAGTTCTGACCCAGCGAGTCCAGAAGTCGACTGTCTGCGCTTCATTACAGAAAACCCGGACCCTGCAGTTCATGATTTTCTCGCCCTTGCGGTGAGAAAGCGTTTCGGGATTTCGAAAGCCAATATAGACTTCCTAGAGGAATATAAGTGCAAATCGACTAGAAGGCAATATGGGTCATCTTGGAGAAAATGGGTGGCCTTTGTAAAGGCAAAGAATCCGCAGGAGATCTCAACAGACTTCTGCTTATCTTTCTTCATCCACCTCCATGGCCAAGGGTTGGCAGCTAACACGATTTCAGTGTGTAAATCTGCTTTGATGAGACCCATTTTATTTGCCTTCCAGATCGACCTAGGTAACGAGATCTTTAATGAAGTTCCGAAAGCCTGCGCTAGGCTCAGACCTTCAGCACCTCCAAAGCCCATCTCATGGTCTTTAGACAAAGTTCTTCATTTCGCCTCCCTGTTGAGCAATGAAGAATGTGCGTTAAAGGATTTGACGCAAAAAGTTATTTTCCTATTTGCACTCGCGTCCGGGGCCAGGGTTAGTGAGATCGTAGCCCTCTTGAGAGAGGCAGGTCGTGTTCAGTTCCTGGATGGGGGGGATCTGAACCTGTTTCCGGATCCTACGTTTCTCGCCAAGAATGAGTTACCCACCAACAGGTGGGGTCCCTGGAGAATCTGCCCTCTGAAAGAAGATGCATCTCTATGTCCAGTAGAATGCCTAAAGGTCTATCTTCGTAGAACTTCAGACTTCAAGGGTGGTCAACTATTCAGGGGAGAAACATCAGGCTCAAATTTATCTCTGAATCAACTCAGAGCAAAAATCACATATTTTATTCGCAGAGCGGATCCTGACAGTACACCCGCAGGTCACGATCCGAGGAAAGTTGCCTCATCCCTAAATTTCTTTAATTGTATGGATTTTGAACATCTCCGTTCATACACGGGCTGGAAGTCTTCCAGGGTGTTCTTTCGCCACTATGCGAAGCAAGTAGAAGAACTTAAGAGATCTGTGGTAGCAGTGGGTCGTGTAGTTAACCCTACTGTTTAACTCTGCGAGGAACGGTGGTCTTAATTGGGACGATTAAGTCCAGGGTGAGTATGTAGGTACATACTGTACTACAAACTAAATGAGGGCACCAAGTGCCCATATAGACTGTTCCTTCTTTCAAAGGTGAACCTAGCATAAGTTCAGACATGTGTGCCGAGCGTTTCTAACGCTAATGTGATTGATTTGTAATACAGACTTTTATGACTTGATACCTCGGTATCTTATTAAAGTGGTGTTTAATGGTTTTTCTTTCAGATAAACAAGTTCTGTTTACTATCATACTTATGCTTAAAGTTTTGGGTAATCCTCTTTTATATATATATATATATATTTGTTGTTAACCTGTCTGTTTATTATCTGTCAATAAACTTGTTCTTGAGAACCTTGCGTCTCTTTCACCTGTGTCAATTTATTGGTATAATTGAGCATTTTAATTCTATGTATCTTATCTGGGATAATTCTGATAGAATTGTTCTGTTATGCAAGCTATGTTGCATTGGTTTATGTAGTCCCCTAATGGGAGGAATCCGTCCCATAAAGGGACGAGGGCGGTTTTATTAGTTTCTTCCTATGCGGATATAAACCTTTGTCCAATACAAGTATTGTGCGGATTACTGGTCAATATATATTGACGCAGTGGTTCTATACAAACTATGCTTTACTTAATATAGGGCGAGACCACTATATTAGCTTGCCTGGTATTCATACATAGATATATGTACTCTTCGAGACTTTCCAGAGTCTAGTAGGACTCTTCCCTGTAGGGGGCAGGAAGCTCTAACATAGTTTATAGTTAGTTGAAAAGATGTATAACGGTAACATCTTAGGTCTCTAGGTCTAGTCAACCGGGAAAAAATTACCTCCGGGGAGTACAGCACGTTCTGAGAATCCACAGATACAGTAATGCTCTGGTACACTTCCATCAGGACGACATGGCTTGAGCCCAAAAAACGGATTTTGAGCGAAGCGAAAAATCTATTTTTGGGTGAGATAGCCATGTCGTCCTGATGGACCCGCCCTTGCCTTTCTAAGAAAGGGCTGTAGGACCCCTCCCTACATACAGTATCTGTAGCACCTCGTGTACGCTACAAGGAATACAGATGGCGCCAGGATTGGCGCCAGGCACGCATACGAATCGGGGGATAGGGAAGCCTTGGGAGCGGCTCCCCCTTTTTCTTTCCCGAATTCGTATCTCGTCAATCACCTCCTACGAGACGAAATCTCTGTCCAGGATGTAGATTGCCATGTGACGTGTCTAGAATACGTCCTCTGATATGTCGCGATATCCCTTTCACGAGGGATACTCGCTCCAGGAGTTAGAATTCTGGTACCTTAAGGTAAATTCTCTGGGAATATCGCCGTAGTTGTAATATACCCTAGGAAGCTACCCTATAGGAACTTCCATCAGGACGACATGGCTATCTCACCCAAAAATAGATTTTTCGCTTCGCTCAAAATCCGTTATTTATATATATATATATATATATATATATGTATATATATATATATATATATATATATATATATATATATATATAGATAGATAGATAGATAGATAGATAGATAGATATGAAATGTATGGATTCACGACTCTTATGCATATGTATAGATGTGTATATTTATGCATGTATTTAAATTTTTATATATATACTCGATGTATATGTATATATATATATATATATATATATATATATATATATATATATATATATATATATATATATGTGTGTGTGTGTGTGTGTGTGTTCACATATAACTGTTATTATTTACAGATTTGCTTTTATAGAGTTCTAGATTCGCAGGACAGTACTATATATATACTGTATATATATATATATATATATATATATATATATATATATATATATATATATATATATATATATATTACTGTCCTGGTAATCTAGAACTCTATAAAAGAAAATCTGTAAATAATGACAGTCATATGTGAACACACACACACACAACTCACACACACACACAATATATATATATATATATATATATATATATATATATATATATATATATATATATATATATATATATATATATATATATACATATCATCCCAATCTAGAAAAGAAATGAAACCAAGCTCCAAGGAACTTTAAATAAGCAGAAGGAAAAAAAAGAAAAAAAAACCGAGTTGGAAGAGGTACTGTATTTCAACTGGTGTGTGTGAATGTTACATGTTTTTTATGGGGTCCCGGGGTGAGAGAGGTTAACGAGTCCTGACTTACTGCCTCGGGGGTTAAGAGAGGCAGGCACTGTGTTGCTCTCTGACCATGGCACTCTTTTTCTGGCACTCCTGATAAAAGCCCTCCAAAACATCCTTCCATGTAGGACTTCAATGGTATGCATTCACACACACACACACACACACACACACACACACACACACACACACACACACACACACACGTTCTGTCGTTCTCTATTCATATTTTTATTAATGTATCAGTCCCTCTGTAAAAGACTCTCTCTCTCTCTCTCTCTCTCTCTCTCTCTCTCTCTCTCTCTCTCTCTCTCTCTCTCTCTCTCTCTCTAACAGGTCATAATGGAACTACACAAGCAAGAGTTCATGTTTATGTATAATTGTGTATAGCAGCTATAAGCTATATTAATAAAACTTTTCTTTGATATTACTACTACTACTATTACTACAACCAGTACTACCACTACCACTACTACCCCTACCACCACTTTTATCACTACCACCACTTCTACCACTACCACCACTTCTACCACTGCAGTATCTCCATCGTTCTTCTAATATATTTTATTTGGCCTCCATTGTGATTTTGGCAATCCGTTTAAATAAAGAAAATTTTTGTTACCATTTTGGTATTCGACATTGTAGTTCTTCATCTCTGGTCTTCCCTTGAAGTGACAGAAGGACGGAAAAGCGTGTGAACGTCGTCAATATTTATTAATGATTGCGGTGTGTGACAGACAGACGACCCCACACGCACGCACGCCCATACGCAAACACCATTAGTCCTCATTAGCATGGACCAAGAAGACACGACATCTCATCCATCTGAGATTTGCGTTTCCTCCTCCTCCTCCTCCTCCTCCTCCTCCTCCTCCTCCTCCTCCTATTCTACGCCTCTTAACTCACGAAGTCTTCTCAAGTCATTTTCGGTATCAATATCTTTCTCCTTTCTCTTCACCACTTCTTCCTTTATTCCTCTGATTTTTTTATCTCTTCCTTACTTTCACGTTTCTTTTATTTTACTTTGCCATTCTTCTCCATTGCCTTCCTCCTCATCTTCCATCTCCTGTATGCTTTTCCTTGTCCCCTTGCCTTGTCTTAGTCCCTTTCTTGTACTTCCTGGGGCCTTTTAAGTTTATTTAGGGAGAGAATGTGTGTGAATTAATCGTGAGACAGACGGTATATTGAAAGTTCCTTTTAGGTGAAACAATTGTTGAATTCCTTCAAACTATAATTTTTTCTTCTTTATAAGAGCATCAAATATTTTGTATCATATGCATACAAGCAATTACAAATATATATAACCAAGTTTCATTAACTTATATATATATATATATATATATATATATATATATATATATATATATATGTACAGTATATATATATATATATATATATATATATATATATATATATATATATATATATATATATACTGTATATGTGTATATATATATATATATATATATATATATATATATATATATATATATATATATATATATATTTATATATATTTATTTATATATATATATATATATATATATATATATATAATACACACACAGTGGCGCATTGGCTAAGCCATTCGCTATACTGCTGTATAGTATATGGACAATAAAGCCCTTCCTTTTAGTTTACAACATCATGGTTTCAAGGTCTCCCTCTCCTAGTTAATTACGTATATTGTATATCATCTTTCATTTTAGCCTAATGCCTAAGCCTTGATCTATTTCCTCCCCTTTTTATCACACTCTCCTTATGCCATATTTATGACCCTTGTAACTATATTCATACTGCTTGTGCGTAATTTAAATCAGACTGTTTCAGAGACCGAATAAAGATATCACAACGCTTACGGAGGATCTTCTTGACATGTGTCTTAGTACGATGCAAATTATAGTTGAACAAGTATTCCTGTGAAAATGCCCAAAAGAAAATGTTCCTAAGCTGGCATATACGAGTATGAGTCATAAATTTTGGATATAAATTCAACACTTATACTAATGCCTATCCTTTAAATGAAAACCAAGTTATGTATGTGAACTATCGTTGTGAAATTATAACAGAACTTCTAAATCAAGTACAGATGCGATTACCTGATAGTGTCGAAATTCCGTCAATGCTTAAAGAACTTCATCCTTTCATTGCTTCATCTGAGCCCAGAGATTCTATGTGGCAATTGCCTAAATAGTTATTTTAATGCTTATTAAATAACTCCGATTAATGGTACATCTGAGCAAAGAGACTCTGTTGGGCCAGTGGATTGTAAATAATTCGTTTTATTCTTAAGAAATTACACACTGCCATTGCTACTTCTCAGCACAAAGACTGTATGGGGCCAATTGCCTGTAAATAATTCTGTTACGGTTGAGAAATTACATCCTGCCATTGCTATTTTTCAGCACAGAGACTGTATGGGGCCAATTGCCTGTAAATAATTCTGTTACGGTTGAGAAATTACATCCTGCCATTGCTATTTTTCAGCACAGAGACTGTATGGGGCCAATTGCCTGTAAATAATTCTGTTGCGGTTGAGAAATTACATCCTGCCATTGCTATTTCTCAGCACAGAGACTGTATGGGGCCAATTGCTTGTAAATAATTCTGTTGCGGTTGAGAAATTACATCCTGCCATTGCTATTTCTCAGCACAGAGACTGTATGGGGCCAATTGCCTGTAAATAATTCTGTTACGGTTGAGAAATTACATCCTGCCATTGCTATTTCTCAGCACAGAGACAGAGACTGTATGGGGCCAATTGCCTGTAAATAATTCTGTTACGGTTGAGAAATTACATCCTGCCAGTGCTATTTCTCAGCACAGAGACTGTATGGGGCCAATTGCCTGTAAATAATTCTGTTGCGCTTGAGAAATTACATCCTGCCATTGCTACTTCTCAGCACAGCAACTGTATAGGGCCAATTGCATGTAAATAATTCTGTTACGATTGAGAAATTACATCCTGCCATTGCTATTTCTCAGCACAGAGACTGTATGGGCCCAATTGCCTGTAAATAATTCTGTTGCGGTTGAGAAATTACATCCTGCCATTGCTATTTCTCAGCACAGAGACTGTATGAGGCTAATTGCCTATAAATAATTCTGTTGCGCTTGAGAAATTACATCCTGCCATTGCTATTTCTCAGCACAGAGACTGTATGGGGCCAATTGCCTGTAAATAATTCTGTTACGGTTGAGAAATTACATCCTGCCATTGCTATTTCTCAGCACAGAGACTGTATGGGGCCAATTGCCTGTAAATAATTCTGTTGCGGTTGAGAAATTACATCCTGCCATTGCTATTTCTCAGCACAGAGACTGTATGGGGCCAATTGCCTGCAAATAATTCTGTTGCGGTTGAGAAATTACATCCTGCCATTGCTATTTCTCAGCACAGACAGAGACTGTATGGGGCCAATTGCCTGCAAATAATTCTGTTGCGGTTGAGAAATTACATCCTGCCATTGCTATTTCTCAGCACAGACAGAGACTGTATGGGGCCAATTGCCTGTAAATAATTCTGTTGCGGTTGAGAAATTACATCCTGCCATTGCTATTTCTCAGCACAGAGACTGTATGGGGCCAATTGCCAGTAAATAATTCTGTTGCGGTTGAGAAATTACATCCTGCCATTGCTATTTCTTAGCACAGAGACTGTATGGGGCCAATTGCCTGTAAATAATTCTGTTGCGGTTGAGAAATTACATCCTGCCATTGCTATTTCACAGCACAGAGACTGTACGGGGCCAATTGCCTGTAAATAATTCTGTTGCGGTTGAGAAATTACATCCTGCCATTGCTATTTCTCAGCACAGAGACTGTACGGGGCCAATTGCCTGTAAATAATTCTGTTGCGGTTGAGAAATTACATCCTGCCATTGCTATTTCTCAGCACAGAAACTGTACGGGGCCAATTGCCTGTAAATAATTCTGTTGCGCTTGAAAAATTACATCCTGCCATTGCTATTTCTGAGCACAGAGACTATTGGGCCAGTTGCCTATAAATAATTCTTTTAATGCTTAAGAAATTACGCCCTGCCATTGCTACTTGTCAGGAGACAGATACTATTGGGCAAATTTCCTGTAAATAATTCTTTTAATATGCTTAATAAATTACACCCTGCCATTGCTATTTCTCAGCACAGGGTTGTGGTGGCCTGATGGTAACATCCTTGCTTGATGAATGCCAGACCGGGTTCGAGTCCCGCTGAAACTGGTTAGTTCCTTTGGTCGCTGCAGTAGGCATTGCCTGGCCCTCTGTTGTCCTAGCTTGGGTGGAGAGTGGCCTTTGGTGCTGATCATGGTCAGTCTCGAGGGCATTGTCCTGGTTGCTAGGGCAGTGTCGCTGTCCCTTGCCTCTGTCATTCACGAGTGGCCTTTAGCCTTTAAACAGAGACTCTATAGGGCCAATTGCCTATAAATAATTCTGTTAATGCTTAAGATATTGCATCCTGCCATTGCTATTTCTCAGCACATTATCTATTGGACCAATTGCTAGTAAATACCAAACAACATCGAGGACATGAATAGCTTGGAAAATGAATGCAATGTTGTGTGCTAGTTCAGTAACTAAAGTCGTGTTTGATAAAATGTTTGTTTCTGTTCTGAAAGTAAAAGAGAAAAATAGTTCTACAGGGGAACCAAAATAACCCATTATTTCAAGTTTAGCATTGCCATTATTTACATTACCTTTTTCTAATGCCTTTGTAGAACTTATAGGCCCATTTTTGCGAATAAATGTGGTACACAACAAGCTTAGAAATCAGTTCAATATAAGATCTGTAGAAACAATTCATTGAGTCAGATGTGGTTTATTTCTTCAAGGAAAGTCTTTTGTCAATTTGAGACATCTTTGGATATGTTAAGATATTTCAATGAAAAGGGAAATGCTGAAATTAATAATTGTATCCCTAGAACTTGATACATAATAACTTTTTTAGAAGGATTTTGTGTTGTTAAACCTTCTTTAAAATATCTTCGCGTAAAGGCTCTTTTTCATCTTCATTTGCCTGAACCTTATTGTTCGTTTTCGTTAATCAGGATATTCTTCTTTCAGCCATCTTTCCTTTCATCTAAAAACAAACAAACATAAGTCTTGTCAAAAGTTATTGCGGCTTAGCGAGGTTTATATTTCTAATAACCCCTTTTCTTTAGGGAAATAGTCTGGTGATTACCTTAGTAATGTTAAAGGCTTTATCGATATTGTTAATATCAGTAGCAATAATAATGTGGGTAGTGGTGAGAAACGTTTTTTTATGATTATTCAACCTTTAATGCATTGATTGAAGTTTTAAAGATTATATAATAACAATTATATTATTAGCAATAACAGTGGTATTGATACGCTGATAAATTATGTTACAATACTTGAAAATAAACCAACTTCTGTGTGTGGAGAGAGAGAGAGAGAGAGAGAGAGAGAGAGAGAGAGAGAGAGAGAGAGAGAGAGAGAGAGAGAGAGAGAGAGAGAGAGAGATAAAGCATTCTTTGATGCAGCTCAAGTAAAACCTCTCAGATTCTTTACTGCTTCTAATCCTGTGACTAAAGCTTAACCTCTTTCCCTTTCTTTTGACCTCCTTCTGAAGGGAGAGGAGATTGGGCACGTGGCAGGGGTGCGAGCGAAGGGATTACTGTCAGGGACGGGACCCTACATGTGTCGCAGGTCAGGTCAGGTCAAGTATGGGAACGTCTGGGGGACGGTGACGCGTCTGTCTTATGTGGCACGAAAGGCGTATTAAAGGGATGGTCTTCTCTTTCAGTGAATGGTTTAACGTGCTGTTTATGGTGTATTTGCTGATTTTCTGGTTCTTGTGTTTTTTCCCAATATTTTTTCAAATGGTTTTTTTTTTTTTTTTTTTAATGAATCTTTACACGATGGACTATATGGATGTTTACTACTGTAATTTACTGGTGGTAATTTATTTTACATTTATACCTTATTATATGGACATTTTGAAGTTTTAGTTTTATGATTTATTGTGTATTCTTTTGTATCGTTTGATGTGCCTTATATTATTTTATAAGTATTTGCAAACGTACTTTATGCTATAAACTAATTTTTGCATGTTTTTAATTTTTTTTTATTATATTTTTCACTAAACTTACTTTCTTCCTACAAATTTTATCTATTTATCTTCTTTCTTATTCTTTTAAATGATAGATATGATGCTGAGCTAAAGTAATGTCTTATTATTGTATTGGGTAAGATGTAGAACAAACACAATACCTCCACTGTAGTATTTTAAAGTCTCTCTCTCTCTCTCTCTCTCTCTCTCTCTCTCTCTCTCTCTCTCTCTCTCTGTTGCCGTTCCCCTCTCCCCAAAATGCGTGAGTCTCTTGGTATGTGAAAGATGATCCCCCAAACCCTCAGGTTTTTCCCCTCTGCTGGGTCGCTAATTGTCGCTGTCCAAACACAGGAGAGAGAGAGAGAGAGAGAGAGAGAGAGAGAGAGAGAGAGAGAGAGAGAGACTTCGTTCATTTTGATAACTTTCTTCTTATGGTATTTTGATTGTGTAATTTATCCAAGGATTAGTAATAGCTGTACAAGATTTTTTATTTGTTTGTGAATAATTTTAGTTGTTATTTCATGCTTTGATAACCGATTTTTTGGAAGTCGGTTAATGATTCTCTCTCTCTCTCTCTCTCTCTCTCTCTCTCTCTCTCTCTCTCTCTCTCTCTCTCTCTCTCTCTCTCTCTCTCTCTCTCTCGATAGCGTGTCTAACTGGCAATGCTATGGCGCCGCGTTCGAGTCTCGGATCGCACAAGGAAGAACAAATTGGGATTACCTCTGCTCACCTGAACATCAAATTAGGTACTCAATTGTTAGCCAAGCGTTGCGGGTCGCAGCTAGGTAAGGGAAAGAAAGGGGTTAAGAAGAAAAACTAACGTAAATTACTAAGTCATGATAATTGTTTACTATAAAAGCGGGAGGGCCTCGACGAGGTGATGTCTATCCTACGGGTTGAAATAGTTCTGTCTCTCGTGTTACTGGAAAAGAGAGGTACTCGGTAGAGAGCATACCTCCTTTACGCTAAGCAGTCTTATTTTGTTCTTAACTCCACTGCGTACTTGTACTCTAATGTATTTTCTTCAAAGTGTAATGGATTTATCCCTGGGTCATGCCCCACTTGTCTACCAAGTTTTATTGAAATTAGTTCAGTATTTTTTGCGTAATGTTCACAAATAAAGAATAAACAAAAAAAATATTTG
>NC_090754.1:69030349-69045349 GCF_036898095.1 Palaemon carinicauda
AAACCTCATTACCAGGCCACGGTCCCCGTGATAAACTGCCCCAATTTTTGAGTCTTTTAAGTCCATTATAACTGCCGCAATAACTCAACTGCCTCGTTCTCTCTCCCGCTTGTCATAAATCACGCTCAGAAGCGGAGTCCTTCGTCCCCCGGAATAAGCCACTCGAATTCCAGCTTCCAAGAGGACGATTCTCGGGAACATCAATCGGAATCGATTAGCGCCTTCGACGGGAATAGCTGGAATCGGCTGGGAGATGAGCGATAGATCTCATTTCCTGCGGCAGTGCTCCGGAGTCCGGATTAACGGGGTTCCTTCTTCGGGGGAAAAGTCACGGTCGTTTATTGTAAGCGGTGTCACTCAACGCCGGCTGCTATGTAGATGACGAAGAAAGGTGAGCTCGGCACGGAGAGAGAGAGAGAGAGAGAGAGAGAGAGAGAGAGAGTCCTACTAAAGAGAAGTAAAGGTAATGTTTAATATTTAGTATAATGTGCAATTAGTATTGGGGGGATTTAGAGTGAGGGTAATGTGAGAGGGAGAGTTACTAAGAGACGTGACGGTAATGTCTAATGTTTAATATGATTTGGAATTAATATTATGGATTTAGAGGAGTGGCATTAATGAGAGAGAGAGAGAGAGAGAGAGAGAGAGAGAGAGAGTTACTAAAGAGAAGTAAAGGTGATGTGTAATGTTCAGTATAATGTGGCAATTAGTATTGGGTATTTAGAGGAGTGGCGGTAATGAGAGAGAGAGAGAGAGAGAGAGAGAGAGAGAGAGAGAGAGTAGTCTTAGTAAAGAGAAGTAAAGGTAATGTGTAATCTTCAGTATAACGTTAATTAGTATTGTGCATTTAGAGGAGTGTTAGTATGACCTAATCATAATACTATTAATAATGATAAAAAGGATAGCCGATGAAATTCCAATGACTTGAAAAAGCGAAAAGGCTTCAGTATGTTAATGATGTTAACTTTAGCAGTTCATCTGACGAAGTGTAGTATATCTTTAATTTAGGTTGGTTAAATCGTCCTTTAATGCCTTCCTCTTCATTTTTTGTTTGCTGGACTGAAGAGTAATTCTTAAAGCATTTAGATTTTAACTTCGCTCTTTAGGGGATAAGTGTTTGAAGCCTCAGAGCTATAGATATCATTTTGGAATTTTCCTTTCCCCATCGTGAACAGAATATGTTCTGTTCAAAGATCTGGTTTTGAAATTGTTTTAGGTATTTGGTATAATTAGATTCCAGAGGCAAGTAAAAGTATTATGAAAAATTTTGATGAATGAGAATCATATAGCTCGTTTCATCATGGCTCTATGCAGCTCACAACACAAAGGTATAGGAAAACTGCTACAGATATGAGTAGTCCATTAAAAAAGAAGAAAAAAAATAACAATTGTAATCGGGAACAGACTTTCTTCACCGAGGAAAAGGCAATAGATACCGTATCTACATGAAAGAAATATGAAAGGCGCCCAAATGTAGAATTGGCTTTTAAAAATTCTACTTCTCAGTGAGTTTATGGATAACAATTCTCAAAAACACAAACACAGAACGCTAATTCGATGGTCTCTTGATCAGCGAAATAAAGCAACGATTGGTCCGTTCTTTGCTTGGATGGCGTCACTCACACACCCACACATATATACAATATATATATATATATATATATATACTGTATATATATAATATATGTATGTAAGTATATATATGTACAGTATATATATATACATGTAAGTCTATATATATATATATATATATATTATATATATAATATATATACATATACATACATACATATATATATATATAATTTGTATATATATATACATACATATATATATATATATATATATTTGTATATATATATATATATATATATTTGTATATATATGAATACACATATATATATATATATATATATATTTGTGTATATATATATATATATATATATATTTGTATGTCTGTATGACTGTCTGTTAATTTGCCCTCGCATGTGTTTTTCAAAATAAATAAAAAGAAAAAAACTCCCAAATTCCTTGAACAAGGCCTTCCTTCCGTATTGTGCTTCACGCTACGGTGGTAGTAATCGACTCGAAGCACTTTATTGGCATTCCAAATAGACAATAAACTCAAGGTACAGTCGGCGGTTGCAGCAGCAGGTAATTGCAATTCTCTCCAGTCTGCCAAAGCACCGAAACCGACGTCACCCTACTTCGAAGGCAATGCTTGTTATTGCTTACGTCAATTGCGTCGTGCAATCTACTGGGGATTCCCCTCTTTATATATGTATATGTATGAAGGTGTGTGCGTTTGCACATTTATATTCGTGCGTAGTACCGTGCTATTTGCATAGGTATAGTAGGCATTTACGTGCAGCACACCTACATGCGTATACACATACAGTATAGATACTTTGTGTACATGTATATATATATATATATATATATACATATATTTATTTTTTTATTTATATATATATATATATATATATATGTGTGTGTGTGTGTGTGTGTGTATTTATAAATAGCTATATATTTATATCTATCTATCTATATATATATATATATATATATATACATTGTAAACTAAGTATTTTACCTAAGTAATCAAAGTGAATGCGTAAACAATATCCGCCATTTGTTAATGGTGAAAATTATTCATTATCAAACGCATGAGATTCTCTTGTGTTTGCATGGAAGCCAATCAGTTTTTAATTGATCTACTTGAATTTATTGAGGTATATGTTGGGCATTGTGATACTTATTACTTATTAAGGTGAGTCTCTCTCTCTCTCTCTCTCTCTCTCTCTCTCTCTCTCTCTCTCTTTCGAATTATGAACAGTATTTCAGAACACCAAGTTGTCTTTTATGCTTACTAAGATTAATGTCTGATGAAAAGAAATAAAAAATAAATAAATATATAAATATGCATTAAGAGAAACTCCAAATTGCTGTAAAGAAGACATTTTGCTAAAGAATAAGGGAATGATGTTAATAATATCACTTATGTTGATTAATGTTTAAGATATAAGCCAGTATAATTAGTATATTTCTGATTCCCCCAACGATATGTCCGAGTAGAAAAGTAAAGGTAAAGATGTCTGGTTTGAGTTCCAATTTCGTCAGAATAGATGCTCACCAGAACGTCAGCCGGGCAAGCCCAACCTCTGTAGTGACTTCCCCTGCAAACTGCTTAAATACACGGTCCTGGGCGGGGATCGATCTGCTGACATGCAAATGCCAGGCGAACATGTTACCACTGTACTATTATTTTTACAATTTGGTAGATTGATTTTAGAATTTAATAGATTAATTTTGGAATTTAATAGATTAATTTTGGAATTTGATAGATTGATTTTAGAATTTAATAGATTAATTTTGGAATTTGATAGATTAATTTTAGAATTTGATAGATTAATTTTAGAATTTGATAATTATCAAGCAAATTATAAGAAAATACTTAGTCAATAATATTCGCTGACTTCGCCATTTCGTTGCTAATCAAACGATTCCCTTTAGAGAGCGAGAAAGAAACCTGGAAATCTCCATTATGACAATTTCTGCACTTATCCGCAGGCTGTCAACTTCCACTCTCCCTCCCCCTCTCTTAACACCCACCCCCTCTCCTACCTCCCACCTGTCATGACATGGATTGAAAGAATCGAGCATGACCATGCACGTGCATGCTTCGAGGCAATTGCATAAATGTCTCGATGATTCGCGGACGTAAGTGGTCGTCGAAATGAGCCCCGTTGTGGCGACATTACACCGAAGATTAATAGGATGAGAAGCGATAAAAAAGCTTAATGATATGCATTTGGTCTGCCATGACAATGGCGACACTGCGTCTGTGTGTGTGTGTTTGGACTCGAGAGTGACGCCTGTGTACCGGAAGAAAGAGGTTTTACTCTTTTGATCTGTCACAAGAGGCAATGGAGGAGCGCAGGAAGGTTTGTTTAGTGGGGTGGGGGATAATTTAGGAGAAGGAGGGGCATGGGAGGGTGGGTTTGGGGGGATATGTAGGAGGAGGATGAGGGGAATAGGAAGGGGGGTTTTTACGAAAGGTGAGGTGGAGGCTATTTCGTCGTAATTGTGGTATTTAGAATTGTGCCAGTGCATACTGAGAATATTATTGTCGGAAGTTTTATATATATATATATATATATATATATATATATATATATATATAGGACATTACTTAGCATTACAATATACTAACGAGAAAAGGCAAATAACAAATAGATATTTGTAACTCTTCCCCGTAAGAATCAGATAATTGAACAACTCCATGTGCCTCATATAATTCGACTATTATTAAAGAAGGCCATTTCTCTCCCGCCCCCTTCATATTTTTCTCCTTACCACACCCAGTCATCATCCTGGTTATTCTTTTTCGTCCCTTGGGCATAAGCTCAAGAATTTTATTTCCTCTCTTTCTTCTCTTCCCCTTCCTTCTCTTCCCCTCGTGTCTTCCTCATCCCCGAGGGTCTCCCAATCCTCGTTTATAGGTTCATGGGGCTGCCTAATTGACAAGGAGAATGCCAATGACACAGTGATGTCAAAAAGAAGGAGTTCATTATGGTACAATCTTCCTGCCCTCGTTTTCTTTCGATTACCTTTGAGTCTTCGTTTCATTGCCCTTGGGTAGCGTTAGGTTACCTTTGAATCTTCATTTCATTACCTTTTTGTTTACCTTCGATTACCTTCAAGCCTTTATCCCATTATTTTATTAGAATACCTTCTTAGTCTCCATTCCATTACCTTTGGGTAGCTTTCGGTTGTTGTGAGTCTTTATCCCATTACTTTTTACTTGATTACCTTTTGGATCTTTATCCCATTATTTTTTACTTGATTGCATTTGAGTCTTCATTGCATTACCTTATGGTTTATTTCGATTGCCTTGGAGTCTTCTTCCCAGTACATTATATTTCAGATTGCCTTTTAAGTCTTTAATCTATTACCTTTTGCTTTCTTTCTATTACCTTTGAACCTTCGTTCTATTTCCTTTGTGTATCTTTAGATTACCTTGGATCTATTTGCCTTTGGTCTTCATTCCATTATTATTGGACTTATATTTCGATTAGGCCTACCTTTAGCCTTCATTCCATCATTTTTGTTTTTACTTCGATCACCCGTTTATCGATTATCTCTTTGGTCTTCATTTTATTGTCAGCAATAATTATTCAGTTGTCTTCATTTTCTCCTTCATTTGTGGTTTTCCTATATATTTTTATTTTTATGTTCAATTAAGACGTTCTATTTCCTAATGTCTTTATTTTATTACTATAAGTTTTTACTCTTACTGTTGTTTTCATCTAGATTTACTTCTTGTCTTCTTTCGTTCACCATCTGTTTTTCTCTCATTTACCAATGGTCCTTCACATTTTTTTTTACATTTGGTCTTGATTCGATTCTCCTTCATTGATTGAGATTAATCTATAATTTTCTTCATGTTGTCTTTTATCTTTATTTAGGTACCCTGTGGTTCCTTTCAATTGTATTTACTCCTGTGTCAAATTTATTCAACCTACTAAATTCGTGTTTCTTTCATCTATCCTTTTTTTTTTCTTTTTTTTTTCTCCTCCAGTCGTTACCCAATGATAGCGAAACGCCAGACAAATCTCCCTCTTCGTCTTCTTATTCCTCTACTTTATTTGCTTTTGTGGGCCAATAAAGACTTTGATGACGTCCAGGCATGCGGTCGCCACCGAAAAAAAAAAAAAAAAAAAAAAAAAAAAAAAAAAAAAACCGAGGTCCGTCTCCTCGTCCGTCCGTCAGCCTTGGTAATGATAGGGTTCTTGAGGGATTTTTGTATACGCCAGTGATTGGCAGACGTCGTAACCCCGCACCGTGATATCACGTCTCTTCGTGATTTCTTCTTGGGGTTCTCTTCCTGTTCTTATTCACGTCGCACTGTCGACGCTCATCCTTTTTCATCTTTCGCCTAATATGCTTCTGTTTTCATTTTTATTTTTCTTTCTGTTTATTTCATTCTTTAGGTTTTTACTTTTTCATATCAACTCTGACTTTAAAGTGTTTCTTTTTTCTATTAATCTTCACCCTTTACAACCATTTTACTTATTTTTTTTATCTCCTATCTTTCTATTCACGTCATATTCTAATTATTCTTTAGATTTTTTTCCTTTTTCTAATCAACTCTGACTTCAAAGTTTTTTTTTTTTCCTATTAATTTTCACCTTTTACATCCATTTTACTTACTTTTTATCCGCCTATCTTCCTATTCATTTCATTTTCTAATTATTCTTTAGATTTTAACCTTTTTCCTATCAACCCATTAATTTTCACTTTTCCCTTTTTACTTTTTTTATCCTCCCATCTTATCCGTCTCATTTTCCAAAGGCTGCAGTGAAAAAAAAAAAGCCCTTTGGTCTCTTCTCAAGTTCATTCACTCGGTGTCGAATTTAGACCTCATTACAAGAGCATATGGAAGGGGAATACTCGAAGGGTATTATTATTTATCTTTTTTCCTTGCCAGTTATATTACCGTAGGACTGATGCCGTTCGTGTCTAGACATATCCACTTGAGAGAGAGAGAGAGAGAGAGAAAGAGAGAGAGAGAGAGAGAGAGAGAGAGAGAGAGAGAGAGAGAGCCAGTCTCTCAGTCAACGGAATATTAAAGGAAGGTAAGGAGTGGAAGAAAATTATCTTACCATAAAAGTTGGTATTTTAGAAATTTTATAAGACACTTCCCTTTTATTTTTTAAGTTTTTTTTTATTTTTATCTAAAATATTGCAAGTTTAATTATGGAACTGGAAAAGAAAGAAGGTTTATCACGAATGTAAATAATTTTCTATTGCCTTTTCCCTCTTGAGATTTATGGTTGGATTATTATAGTGAAAAATATCTCTCTCTCTCTCTCTCTCTCTCTCTCTCTCTCTCTCTCTCTCTCTCTCTCCCCTCTCTCTCTCTCTCTCTCTCTCTCTCTCTCTCTCAATTATTACATATTCTCCGTTACTACTACGACGACTACCATTTGAGAAAATAAGAATTATTCCTTATGTCGCCTATAGTTACGTTTCTTTATATTCTGAATGTTTTTCATAAAGATTATAAAATGTCAGCCATTTGGAAATATTCTTTGTACAATAATAGTGCGATAACATTTACTCAATAGTTAATTTAGGTACAGAGAAGTCTGCACACACATATACATATACGAGTAGATACTGTATATGTGTGTTTGTGAATATGTTTGTAGTGAAAAAAGTTCTGATATTAATATATATATATATATATATATATATATAATCAAATGGTCAAGTCAGAAAAATCCACTAATATAAGAACTTATTTCAGTGGATTTTATCAGACCGGAATGGTTTTTTGAACCCTGGACCGCGCGTTGAAAATCTGCAAAAAAAAAAGAAAAAAAAAATGAAACCTTTGCACAAGGTGTATATATATATATATATATACATATATATATATATATACATATATATATATGTGTGTGTGTGTGTATATATATATATATATATATATATAAATAAACACACACACACACACACACCTTTTCTGAGTGGGGATATGTTAACGTGGTGGAAGGGTTCATATATCGCCATGATCGGCAAAGCTGTACTATTCAGGGCCACTCATACTAGGTTCGTTTGCTGTGAGTCATCAGACTAATGTCTCCCACCATCACTAAACCACAGCGGCCAGCATAGTAATGGAAACTGGCCAAACCACCTGACATGAATAAAGACATGTCTGAGGCCTTTGTCCTGCAGTAGACCGTTGCATTTGTTGTTGTTTTGTGTGTGCATGTATGTATATATATATATATATATATATGTGTGTGTGTGTGTGTGTGTGTGTGTGTGTGTGTCTTTTTAATTGATTAAAATGGCATAGTGCCAGATGGGTAAAGCCTTATGGTTCTTAGCTAACTAAGGTAGTAGGTTGGCCAGGGCACCAGCCGCCCGTTGGGATACTACCGCTAGACTTATGGGGTCCTTTGACTGGCCAGACAGTACTACATAGGACCCTTCTCTCTGGTTTCGGTTCTTTCCCTTTGCCTACACAGACATCGAATAGTCTGGCCTATACTTTGCAGATTCCCCTCTGTCCTCATACACCTGACAACACTGAGATTAACAAATAATTCTTCTTCACCCAAGGGGTTAACTACTGCACTCTAATTGTTCAGTGGCTACTTTCCTCTTGGTATGGGTCGAAGAGACTCTTCAGCTATGGTAAGCAGCTCTTCTAGGAGAAGGACACTTCAAAATCAAACCTTTGTTCTCTAGTCTTTGGTAGTGCCATAGCCTCTGTACCATGGTTTTCTACTGTCTTGGGTTAGAGTTCTCTTGCTTGAGGGTACACTCGGGCACACTATTCTATCTAGTTTCTCTTCCTCTTGTTTTGTTAAAGTTTTATAGTTTATATAGGAAATATTTATTTTGAAGTTACTATTCTTAAAATATTTTATAATTCCTTATTTCCTTTCCAACTAGGGTTGTAGTTTAGCATTTAATAATAATAATAATAATAATAATAATAATAATAATAAGGATTGATTTGAGAATTACATGCTATAGATTACTTTGCTCTTTGCACTGCTACATGTTAAGATTTGAGTCGATTAATTGGTGGTGAATGGAACGCAGATTTGAAATATTTCCGCTTCTCCTTTGCTTGTCTGTTTATATATGTGAGAAATCCAAATGAAGATTCACCTTTGAGTGCAATTTACAGGGCAGATCGTTTCCCCTCTCATTGGAAACATAGACAAGGCAAGGTTCAACCGATATGTCATTAGTTGAGAATCCTTACGATCAAGCACTCTTCTTTTCTCTGGCACGGCTCTCAGCATCTCTCTAACAATGCTTTGTCTGTGATGTTTCCCCTTGGACATTTCGTCAATAAAATTCACTCAGTATTTTGTCTCCGCATTGTTCTTCACCGAGTTAACATTCCTGCTCAACATAGTCGGCTTCGATGGGGCGTGCTTGGGATTCCGCGTTAATGGGAGGGGTCCTGTAGCTGAATGACTTACAATCTTTGAGCTATTAACATTCCAGCAGTGCCAGGTTTGCTGTTTTCGGTCGTCGATATTAGTTTAGTTTGGTTTCTTATTGAACACAGCTTTATGTTTGTAGTATCCACATTGAAGGTATTCAGAGGGACTCTACTTAGTTTACTTTATTATTGATTTGGTTCTCAGGTTGAATGCATCCTTTCTCTTCTGCAGCGTCATATATATTTACTCTTTCTTGGCAAATTCATTCTACATCTCCGTTTCTCCAAATGGAGACACTTACTTTTTATATTAAAGGGATTCGTTTATTTAGCAACGCTTTTCCTCCTATATTAATATTAACTTCCTACTGAGGTCAGGTGTTTTTTCTTGCTGTTCTTTAGCAATGACCTTGACCTTATTAAAACTGTTTTTTTAGCCACATGGTAATTTTTCTTTTACTTCCTACTATCTAGATGATTTGGCACACGCCCACATCGTGTCGGTTTGAAACATGAAGTGGAAAGAAGATCCTTTTAGAAGAAATTCACTTCCTTCTTTTCTATTTCTCTCGTGTTCCTTTCGTCCTCTTATCTCAAAGTCCTTGTTCGGGAATTCAAAGGCTCTTGTTGCTGTTGATGTTAAAAGTTGGCTCTTTTATACGAAAATCTTTTTTTCGGAAAAGGAAGGAAATATTCTTTATAACTTCATTATACTCTCATGTTTTACATCTCTCTCTCTCTCTCTCTCTCTCTCTCTCTCTCTCTCTCATAGGTGCGTGCCTGCATAAAAGAGCAAATGCAAGTGTTGGCAATTGATGTTCATTTTATTGAGGATAGCTAAGACTAGTTTTAAAGACTGTTGGAAAATTAAGTGTGTTTGAAAGAGTAGGAAATTGAAAGTGAATGCCAGCATGTGTAAGAATAAAAGACGAGATTTTTTCTTTTTTTTTATAGATAGTATTCTAGAAAATGAGAGACTTAGAATTTATTTACTATCTGATTTATGAAAGAGTTACTATGACCTACGATGGAATAGCATTTTAGTAATGCATATAGTGGCGCAATGAGAGCAGAAGCTATAGAAAGTTTTATTTTTTTTTAATAGAAACATTTTAATAAGACATTTTCAAAACATTTCTTTTTTAAGATTAAGTACAGTATGGTTGTAGAATATATCAGGAAAGGGGGAATATGAGTATATTTTAGTTGGAGGTAAAAGAAAATATAGAGATTACTGAAATTTTCTTGTAGGTATAAGAAGCAGGTAGATAATTGACTTAGCAATGATAAGATTACAGACTTAATTTTTATCGGTTTCACAGGAAATATACTAATTTTTTTCTTTCTTTCGCCAATGATTAATTGATTTATTCACCAATAAAAGATCGGTCTTCTCGAAAACTATAACTTCTCGAATACATTTCCCCTCGCCTTTTCCTCTCATATTTTCCTACCTCCCCTCCCCCTCCCCTTCCCCTCCCCCTCCCCCTCCCCCTCCCCTTCCCCTTCCCCCTCCCCCTCCCCCTACATCCCTTTCCCAATCAGGTTTATGAAGAAGGAAACGTGAGGAAACGGAAGCCACTCAACGTAAGATACGGGATCACCATGACAACTTATTAATACTATAAAGCTCCTCTCCCCTATCATCCTTACCGCTTGGAGCAGTATTGTTAGCTCCTCCCCCCCCCCCCTGTTCTATACAGATCCCCAAGACCCTGGTATAGCGCTCTCTCCTCATATCCCCTTAATACATTGTAGCAGTTACAGCAGTGCTAGAGTGGTATTCTGTTGCGAATAATGATGCACAAAATAAACTGGTAATGGGGATTATTATTGCCTGTGTTCATTTTTATCTGTATCTATCTATTTATTTCTATCTATCTATCTATCTATCTATCTATCTATATATATTTATATATATATATATATATATATATATATGCATATTTTGATGAAAAGACAGAAAAGTTGTGTTCAACTCAAGCAGGGGAATTAGACATATATTGGACGATTGCTTACCTATACTCGTTAGTGAACTTTATATAATATATATATATATATATATATATATATATGTATGTGTGTGTGTTTTACAACAACAAACGTCTCATGCATGTCCTTATTCATGCCTGGGGTTTAGCCATTTTCATCACCAAGCTGGCCAACTACTGATTGGTAGTGTTGGGAGACTTTCGTCTGATCCCTCACAGGAAACCAACCTAGTATGGATGGCCCTGACTAGTACAGCTTTGCTGATCACGGCTATACACAAACCCTTAAACCACGTTAAGGTATCCCCCATTCAGAAAAGGATATTTATACACACACACACACACACACACATATATATATATATATATATATGTGTGTGTGTGTGTATATGTATGTATATACATACATATATATTTATATATATATATATATATATACATACATATTTGTATATATATATATATATATACATATTTGTATATATATGTGTGTGTGTGTAATACATACATACATATATATATATATATATATATAATGTATATGTGTGTCTGTATTCATAGACACATACTGTATTTTTGTTTTAAAGTATCAGTCATTTTTACATTAGAAACGTGTGTTCTTCAAACTTAATTCGTCGTAAGAAATATTTACACATATTTATCACTGCCAAAGGCAGTATGGACGCCGCAGGATAACCTTTTTTTTAAGTTGATAGGAAAGGCAATATTTTGGAAAGTTAACTATTACTAATAGATGCAAATTTTTTTTTCATATAAAGGTACATTCATTTTTTATGGTCTTCAAATCAATCAGTCTACTAAATACTCATTTTTCACCCCCACAAATTTTTACTCTTTCACCTACTCCTCTCCCCTCGTTTTCCAAATCGTGTGTCTTCACTTTCTCTTTCCCTTTCTATTCTTTCTTCTTCTTCCCTCACCTTTTATTTTCCTTCACTTCTTATTTTTCTTTCTCTCTGTTGTTCCCTCCCCCCTTTACCTTCTCTTCATATTTTTCTTCCTATTCTGTCTCTTATTTTCTCTCGTCCTCATCCTCCCGTTCTCTGTCTTCCTCCACTTCTTACCCTTCCATATCTGTTGTTGTTCTTCCCCTTTTCCCTAACTTCCCCCTCATTATCCTACTCCTCATACCCCTTCCCCTTCACTTTACAATCCCCCTTCCCCTGTCCCTCCCCCTCCCCCTCCATTGAAGACTCAGCAGCAGCAGCAGGAGCCAAACAATGACCGCGCAATGCCACAGAGAATTATGATGTTTACCGATGTGATTTGTGACGGGTGGGTCCACCCCCCGAACCCCTCCTGGACCCCACACCGAGGCTAATTCGGTGAATAAGGATGATTCTGTGAATAAGGATGACTAAAGGGATGAATAAACCTAGGGAGTAACGCCATGAATAATAGGAGGCAGATTTGAAGGAAAAGGGGAAAAGAATGAGTGTTTGAAAAGGATGCGCCCGACCCGAATGGAAGAGTTGGGATGGCGGGGGGGGGGGGGGGGGGTTAGTATGGGAAGTTTTTTGGGGGGTGTTTGTGGTAGGGGTAGGTTGACTGTATGATGGGGGGAAGCTGTGATGTGTGGATGTGAGAAAGAGAAAGGTGAGGAAAAATATTTTGCTTTATAGCTGTTAAGGAAACAAATAGACATTTTTTATTTTCATGCTATTCTTTTATCATTCATATATATAATATATATATATATATATATATATATGTATATATATATATGTATATGTATATTTATATTTATATACACACACACACGCGCGCACATGTGTGCGCGAACCGTCAAAATTGAAGGCTAAATGTTAAAATGGATATGCATACACACATGCATCTCCCTCTCACCTGGATATGACTGCTCCCTCTCCCCCTACCAGAGGAATAGGGAAAGAGGAGTAGTTATACGTCTGGCAATGACATTTAGCCTTACTGGAAGGTTTACACACACAGACACACACACACAGACACAAACACACACACACACACATATATATATATATATATATATACTCTATATATATATATTCTTACGAAGCTAGTCTTGTATAAAAGTACATTTTTTACTCATGTATTTTATTTGTGTTTATAGGAGATGTATAGCCAGCTCATAAGGTGAGTTCCACTCTTGTAGGTTTAAGTTATGTATGTAATTACGTAAGACTTTCGTCATTCATTTAATTGTATTTTTCATTCAATTAAGTATGTGTAAATTTGTGTTCTTTTTAAGAATTAACTACATTTCACGCAGTTTTGTTACGAAGTCTTATGTAATCTTATTTAGGTATGCTGTATGACCCACACAAGGGATTGTGTTAGAAAGTGCATGAAAATTCTCGAAGAAGATTTACTCTTTTTGAGGAGATGATGGGCGGAGATAGTTGAGAGTGTTGTCTCGCCATGTACAGTACGTTGGAACTCGTTTGCTACTTGACTAGTTGGCAACTATAGCACTGTAAGCCTGCCTCCAAGCATCCAGACCATTTCCTGGAAGGATCTCGAATAATGAAATTTATATATATATATATATATATATATACATATTATATATACATATATATATATATATATATATGCATATATATATTAGCTCCCAGGAATGCATAAGCAGTAAAAGAGTTCCAGCCTATTCCTTTGTAAGAGCCAACGGCAGCCAGCCCTCTTTCCTCTCTAGTGCGAATAGTGTTTTACTGTCAAACGTGATTAACAATTTCTATCCAACCTATATCATGTATAGTATGTTCAAACGTTGGTGAAACTATTGAATGTTAATTCAAATGTAGTGTGTTAATGTAAGTATAGTTTAATAAAGTTTTTGTAACTGCCCCTCTGAGATGTAGGTTAAACAGTGAAGTGTATTTATTTTGCTTAACTGTTCGGTAACCTCGTGTAAACCAAAAGACGTAAATGTAATAATTACATATATGTAAATTTCGTCATTGTTTAATCATTAGAGTGTTAAAGTGTTAACTCTTTTCATTAATTATCAAAATTAAATATTTTCATAAATTGATTCCAGTGAAAATTTCTGATGGTTTATTTTTGGTGTTAATTCTTTCGAAGTGTTGTAACTTATTATAGAATCTATTTATTTTTGTAAAGTGTGTATTATTTTGGTCACCAAGATTTTCTAACTGAGCTTTGTTCGTCATCCCTGATTAAGAACCGAAATAAGAGGTTGGTTTTTTAATAGTTCATATAAATAATCCCCCAGTTTTATTTCGAGTATAACGTAAGAGACCTTTGGTTATTCAGCCTTTTTTTTACATAGTGCCGTCTGGGAGTTGCGTAATATTGTGTATATATATATATATATATATATATGTGTGTGTGTGTGTGTGTGTATGTGTACACACACACACACACACACATATATATATATATATATATATCTATCTATATATATATATATTATATTATATTATATTATATATATATATAAATATATATATATATATATATAGTTAGACACATCCTCTTTTTTAATTTATATAGGGAGATTATTTACAAATAACCAAAAATTTCATACCATTTAATTTCGAATTCGCTCTGTCACATGATCTAAGACCCTTGGGGAAATTCCTATAATGATAAATATTCCTGCCCGGTCAAGGATTCGAAACTATGGCCAATGGAAATGGAGGTTAACATCAGCCCTTTTCCGTGGCAGAGCGAAATCAATAGCAAAGGTGTATGTGGTTTTTTTGAAAAATTAATTAAAATGACGTGTCAAATTATATATATATATATATATATATATATAATATATATATATATATATATATATATGAGATGTATGTTTTACGAACAGTGATTGTTTGTTGGAAATGTTCAAAATGAATATTATTTCGATATATTGGTTTGTCTTAGTCGAAGCTGGTCTTATTTACGTCGAACAGAAAGAGAGGCCAATTGTATTGTATTTATGCATAGCAAGTAGTCAATTGATAGATATGATTATTGTCCGATTATACTGCCCTTTTTCATTTCGCAACCTGTAGGCGTGAAAGGGAA
>NC_090754.1:69050349-69055349 GCF_036898095.1 Palaemon carinicauda
GTACTTATAAGAAAATAGCAAAAGTAATGGCTGTAGTAAGCTTTAAGGAAGTAAGAGTAGTAATAGTAACATTATGAAATAATAATATCAGTTGTAGTATCCATTAGGAAATAGTAGTAATAAAAGTAATATTAGGAAACAGCATTAGTAGCAATTATTGTAGCCATAAGAAAATTGCAGTAGTCTCAATATTAGGAAATAGGAGTTATAGCGACTGCAGTGGTGGTGGTAGCATCAATTCTCTTTGGGGACGAACACTGAGAGATGAGATGACAGGACTTAAGAAGAAGTAGCGTCTCTCCTCATCAGGCTCATTAGTCAGGTAGATTACCTGTCCGTCGTCTCCACACCACCAATCATCCGGGTTGTCATACGCCTCTTAAGGAAGGAGAAAGAGGACAAGAAGAAATTGAAAAGAAAGAAAGGTAATAATGCCTTTTGAGCGTGTGTGTCGTTTGTGCGGTAGAGGAAAACGAAAGATGAATGTAAAATTAGCAGATAAGAGAGAATTAAAGAAAACAAAGGAAAATACAAGTAAGAAATTGAAACAACGAAAGTAAATAATATTCAGAAATTGAAGGAAACGTATGGAGAAGATGCAAAGAAATAGAAAAACGATAACACGAAGGAAGACAATGTTTTTCTCCTGGGTATCAAGAGAGGAGATTTTGAAGACGAAGACGAAGAAAAAAAATTAAATGAAAGAACGAAAGAAGTAAATGATAAGTGGTTAAGAAACTGAATAAAGAAAATACAGAAAAATACAAAAATTAGAGAACGAAAGAAAAACAATTGAACGAAAGAAGACAGTGTTTTTCTCATTGGTATGACGAGAGGAAAATTGAAAACGAAGACAAAAAAAAAATAATGAAATGAAAGAACGAAAGAAATAAATGAAAAGTGGTTAAAGAAAACGAATAAAGAAAATACAAAGAAATAAAAGAAAACCGAGAGAACGAAAAAAAGAAAACAATGTTTTTGTCCTTGGTATCACGAGAGGAAAATTAAAGACAAGAAGATGAAGAAAAAATGCCAGTGCCTCCGACTCCAGGGCTTCGTCACGGTGGATTCGTCATTTTTCCTTTGATCTGTAATCTTTGATTTGGTCGTCTTTGTCCGACCGATCGGTTTTCGGCGTCTCTCTTAACAGGATTAGCATAATTTCGAGCTGCTGATTGGAAACAGATTAGGACACCCCGGAGAATGTTTTCTATAGGATGCCATTGGAAGGTATTGGGTTCCTTCGCGGTTGTAGGAGGCTTTTTTACCTATAGTCTGTCTAGAATGTCATGAAACATCGAGTAGGTTTGCGGCGATGCCAAACTTCCTGAAGACTTTTAATCTGACTCAAGCTAATCCCAGCATCCTTCCATTCCAGGTCCTTTTTACGGTCGTAAAATTTCCTTTTTAATTCCATAATCCGAATCTTTCCAGTCACACAAAGGCTGAATGGTTGTTGTGGATTAAGTTGACCTTGTGTTTCGAAAACAGCTCATAAAGTTGATTGGTTTTTTTTTTTTTTTAAAAACATTCATGTAAATTTTTTTTTTTTAGAGTGAGTTCGAGCACCATACAAAGTACGGGAGACAAGTAAATGTCCTTTAATACATATCACAGTATTTCTACAACTTTGAAGGGATCCATCTCAGATGAAAATAAAAATTTATCGTTCTGTACCCTACAATCAATCTAGTTCAGTACAATACTGGAATCTTAATGTAATTTGAATTCTGATTGAATCAGTTTATATTTGAACATTATCAAATGTGTAGTCAGGTTCTTGAAGATATCTGTAGCCTGGCATCGTCATTCTCTCTCTCTCTCTCTCTCTCTCTCTCTCTCTCTCTCTCACCATATTTGTTGTAGAATTGATGAATGTGCCAAACATCAAATATTTCATAAAATAATACTTTTCTCCATTAAAACAATTTCTTGGATTTTAGGATAATGAAACAATAAAATTAATAGACATTTTCTTTAAAATAAGGCACTGTTTTAGTATAAAAATAAAATTGTCTTGGTTAACAGGAAGTAAATTCTCATATGAGGATGAAACCTCTAACATAGAAACAAGGAGTAAAACAAATGTATGCAGTGAAATCAATAAAAAATTTTCCCATAAAATAAATTGTTTACAAAAATATGTGTTGTTTACCGTCACAGGATAAAACTAAACAACAAAATAAAACAGAAGTTTTCATTAAATTAAATCAAGATAATCCTCCAGTGTTTTTCAGCATTAATGTGTTCTGTACTATTCTTCATCAGATGAAGTTACTTCTATAGCAAATGAATCAACAAACTGATTCACAGCAACATCATTCTCTGTCTTTTATAATGATGTTTTCAACATGATTAACGGCATTTTTCCAATTTTCTGCAGTCACGCATGACAGTGCTACTTGCAGCAAAGATGTTAGACCTGCCATTCTAAATGTATTCTTTTTGGCTACATAGTTTTTAACCTGCGCCCAAATGAGTTCAATTGCACTATAATGGCAGTGATAGGGTGGCAGCCTTACGACCCTGTGACCTTTTTCCAAAGCTATTTTGTCGATGACATATTTTGGAGCATTTCCATGTGTCACTGCTTTCACCATTTCAAGCAATTCACACTTCGTCAGATATTCTGGGGGGATTTTCACCTTTATTTCTTAACCAGTCTTAGATCACTCCCTTTGTGCTTGCCATGGTAGGAGGTTTGTCACTTTGCACTGAATGGTATGATGCGTTGTCCATAATTATAACGGACTGTTGTGGTATATTGGGTATGAGCTGCTCTCGAAACCATTTTTTCGAATACAATGTGACTCATTTGGTGGTGATAGTCACCGTCGTTCTTTGCTTGGAATACCAACTGGGCATTTGGCACAAATCCTTGCTCAGATCCAGCATGCAAAATGATAATTCTACTCCCTTTCCCGCATGGTGGGTTTATTCCAGTTGCTCCTGTCGAACTTTCATTCATCCAACACTTGGCGACTGTATAATTCTGATTAATCCAGGTTTCATCCAGAAATATAACAGACTGTTTTCCTGTACCCCTAATATTTTTCATTTCATGTAGGAACTTGGTCCTGGCACTTGCAATATCACTTCTCTCCAGTAGAAATTTCCGCCCGTTAACTCTTCCGTATTTCAATCCAATTTCTTTAAGTATCTTACGTAAAGATTCTCTGCATCCACTAAATCCAATATTTTCTTTGACTTCAAGTAGAATGCTATCCAGCGTTGGAATTTTCTTTCTGACATAATAACCGAGAACTGTCCTTCGTAAAACGCACTGATTAAATCCATCGATGTTGGTTACAGTTGGTGGTCTTTTCATTTTCTTTACGTTAAAAACGGGAGCTTCATTTTCTTCTAAGCTGTCTTTTCCTTCCTTACAAATGCGATATATCGTACTTCTGCACTGCTTAGTTGCATCCATTGTACGTTGTACTGCCTTGTCAAAGCCATGCATAACAATTTTGTTTTCTTTCTCCCCTTTGAAGTACTCGTGGACATTGAATATGACTTCTCAGGTCTGAGCCCTTAATTGCTGTCGTGGGGAGCCTTCCATCTTAAACCGTCACGCTTGGGTATCAGAACCAAAGCGATAAGCTACTTAACCTTCCTGACCTGAGACAGAGAGAGAGATGTGGCAAAGTGTATGCCAAATTTACACTGTTTTTTCGCCTTAAGTGAGATTTAATGAATGAAATTGGAGCAAAGCGGCAACGTCGGAAACCTACTCTATGTTTCATGACATTCTGGACAGACTATAGTGGTTGGGGAGGGATGTTTGTTAGTGGTTAGTGTATTGCAAGATGTATTATTTTTTTTTTTGGGGGGGGGGGGGTGGCGGTGGGGGGGAGTCGTTGGGGGAGGGGTATTTGTTAGGGGTTAATCTATTGCAAGATGTATTTTTTGATGGGTGGGTGAGGGATGCTTGGTAGGGTTTAATTTATTGCAAGATATATTTTTGAATTAGTGGGTGAGGGATGTTTGTTAGGGGTTAATCTATTGCAAGATGTATTTTTTGATGGGTGGGTGAGGGATGCTTGGTAGGGGTTAATTTATTGCAAGATATATTTTTTGATTGGTGGAGGAGGGATGTTTGTTAGGGGTAATGTATAGCAACATGTATTTTTCTATATTTTGTGTGGTTAGGGGAGGGATGTTTTTTAGTGGTTAATATATCGCAAGATGTATTTTTTTGATTGGTGGGGGAGTGATGTTTGTTATTATTATTATTATTATTATTAATTACTAAGCTACAACCCTAGTTGGAAAAGCAGTATGCTATAAGCCCAGGGGCTCCAACAGGGAAAATAGCTCAGTGCGGAAAGGAAAAAAGGAAAATAAAATATTCTAAGAAGAGTAACAACAATAAATATCTCCTATATAAACTATAAAAACTTTAACAAAACAAGAGGAAGAGAAATAAGATAGGAGAGTGTGCTCGAGTGTACCCTCAAGCAAGAGAACTCTAACCCAAGACAGTGAAAGGCCATGGTACAGAGGCTATGGCACTACCCAAGACTAGAGAACAGTGGTTTGATTTTGGAGTGTCCTTCTCCTAGAAGAGCTGCTTACCATAGCTAAAGAGTCTCTTCTACCCTTACCAAGAGGAAAGTGGCACTGAACAATTACAGTGCAGTAACCCCTTGGGTGATGAAGAATTGTTTGGTAATCTGTGTTGTCAGGTGTATGAGGATAGAGGAGAATATGTAAAGAATATGCCAGACTATTCAGTGTGTATGTAGGCAAAGGGAAAATGAACCGTAACCAGAGAGGAGGATCCAATGTAGTACTGTCTGGCCAGTCAAAAGACCCCATAACTCTATAGCGGTAGTATCTCAACGGGTGGCTGGTGCCCTGGCCAACCTTAGGGCTTAATGTATTGCAAGAGGAATTGTTTGATTGGTTGGGGATGTATGTTTGTTAGTGGTTAATATATTGCAAGATGTATTTTTAGTTGGTTCGGGGAGGGAGGTTTGTTTCTAGTTGCAAGATGT
>NC_090754.1:69060349-69072849 GCF_036898095.1 Palaemon carinicauda
CTCCTCCTCCTCCTCCTCCTCCTCCTCCTCCTCCTCCTCCTCCTCCTCCAACCACGCTAAATTTTTGTTGACCTGTTTGGACTTTCCTCCGATAGTCAAGATTTCACGCCCTGTCTCCCAGCCAAAAGGATCCTCCAGACGGATCACCGTCAGGACCCGGATCAACGAGGCCTGTAATGGATTTACGGGAATCCTTTAAGGATTCGTGATACATCCTTCGACCTGTTGTCAATACGGAGCGAAAGTAACGATGGGACATATTTGTCATTTCATGGAGGAATCGATGGATTCTGGGCCAAGCGTGAGATTAGGGGAATGTTAATAATAGGAGAGAGAGAGAGAGAGAGAGAGAGAGAGAGAGAGAGAGACGATGTTCACATGTACAGTGGATGTATACATGTTGTACAAGTAATTTTGTTACAATATTCTGCGCTCTCTCTCTCTCTCTCTCTCTCTCTCTCTCTCTCTGCTATATGTATATAGCGTATATGTATGTATGTATATATATATATATATATATTTATATATATATATATATATATATACATATATATATATATATATACATATATATATATATATATATATACACACAAATACTATATATGCGTAACGTGATTGTACACGTAATGCGCATTTACATTTGTGTCTATACATTACATATACGATGTGCTGTGTATTTATATATATATAATATATATATATATATATATATATAATTATATATATATATATATATATAGAGAGAGAGAGAGAAGAGAGAGAGAGAGAGAGAGAGAGAGAGTCCCAAAAAATTAACGCTGGCTTAACTGGAGGTTACTGGAATACATCACAAATGACTACCCTGTAAAATCGCGAAAGGAGGTTAACTAGTCAGTAATTAGATGATCATTAATTGAATATTATTCATACAGAGGGCAAACAAGGCATGTCATGGGTATTTTGACCTGCGTTGCCCTCCGTACTGTGACCTCCAGGTATTTTCCATCAGACAACGACCGAATAAGAGAAGAAAATGATAGGTTTTGGAATTGCGTTCGTCTCGGCCTTTCGTTGTTGGAGTGATTGGAAATGTCATAGAGGGGTTTCCACCTTGAAATGCGTTTTTATTTTTTTTTATTTATTATTATTTTTTTTTTCAATTCTGCTGGCTGTTAAGAGGGAATCGTCTTTGGTCAAAAGGGCCGCTTGTGGAACCCCAATCAGCTGCTTCTGTCCAGAAAATCTAGAAATTTATTATACGATATAAAATTAGAGGGGCATCCAATAGAGAGCTTGCCTTTGACACGCCAAGCACTGTTACTTTGCTCTTAACTCCACTACGTACTTGTACTTTGATGCATTTTTTCAAAATTGAAAGGATATTTGTCCTAGTGTCATGCCCTTTATAACCCACCAAATTTCGTTGAAATTGGTTTTGTATTTTTTTTGTCATGTTCTCAAACAAAAAGAAACTACCAAAGTATTTGCCATTTATTAACAATGGGATTATTTTCGAAGTACCGCTGGGTACTTGATCTTTGATGTACTTTATCCAAAATATTACGGATTCATCCTTGGGTCATACCCAACATGAGTACCAAGTTCGGCCACAGTAGGTACTTTAGTTTTTGTGTAAAGTTGCTCACAAACAAATAAACAAATAAGCTAACAACAGACAAGGGTGAATACATACCCATCGCAAAATCGGCGAAGGCAAACTAAAGGTTTCCCAATAGCACTTTTATGTTATTGTCTTCGATTCTGTTTAGAATTTAAGTATATTTCGTTTTTTAGCAATTGCAATTTACAGTAACCGTGGTAATAAAAAAATGTAAAAAAAAAAAAACTATTAATCTGTGAAAATGACTAAATCTACAAAATATATATATATATATATATATATATAGTGCACACCAAAATAAAACATATTGACAATAACAAATAAAAATAATTAGTAATCCATAATGGTTTAGAAAATGTCGGTCACCAACACAAATCGAATGTGTCAAAGTTCAATACCAAAATCTGACAGTGTATAAAAATTTTCGTTGGATTTGTAAATTCGTGGATTCGCCCAGCCACGAAGAACACGAAAATTGGTACATCACGAACAAAAATACGTTCACAGTAATGTGATTTTATTTATTTTGTTATTCTTGCAAGGGTAACATTAGTATATGCTGACGGAATTGAATAGTTTTCATACCAACGCATCCAGCAAATTAGGCTATTTTGGGAGGATCAAAGATAGAAATATACAATTGATGGTGATGCAGAACAGCATTCGAAATGAAAGTTCTGATGATAGCAGACAAGACGCTGTAATTGAAAGCGCTGGAATGAGAGCAAAACATAGAAAGCACATAAATAACCCCCAATTTTTAATTAATTTTAACGAGAGAATGATTTACAAACAAAGGATGTTATATGTGATAGATTATCCTACTTGCACTATGATTCGATCCGTGTAATTTTTGAAATATAAATATTAGGGCAAAAGACCCTGACCACTCAAGACAACAAGAGAGTTAATAAGTATGTCGATATCAGCTCTGCTGAGCAACAGCGCTGGCGACTGTAGGGTATGTTCTGGATAGTTTAGGAGTTGCCATTGCATCATATGGGCATATATATGTATATATATATATATATATATATGTATGTATATAAATATATGTATGTATATTTATATGTTTATATATATATTTACATTTGTGTATATACACACATATATATATATATATATATATGTATATATATATATATATATATATTAATGACAAATCGCTGGAACGTGCGATGTCTCAAGATGACAGCAGGCCGGGAGGAAAAAGGAAACGAAGATTGGACAAGCGCTTTCGTGTTATTATTACACCTGCAGGTACCATCTATTGAGTTTTCATTGGAGATAGAATTCGATAACAAGCTTCCCTTTTTAGATGTTCTAGTATTAAGACAAGAAAGGTCTTTTAAATTTACTGTATATAGAAAACTTACGAATGTTAATTCGTATATACATTTTTATTCTAATCATCACCCATCAACCAAAATGATGGTTTTTTTCATCCATGTTTTTTACGGGCACTGCGGGTAAGTTGCCCTGATCTCCTTGAAGCTGAGCTTGGGAAAATTCATGAAATAGCATCTATTTTAAAGTACCCATCACATTTCATAAACAAAGCCTGTCAAAAGGCAAAGAAAACTTTTTATGGCTTTGTTAACAACGATGATTTTAATGTGAATAACCTCCTTGTTTTACCTTTTTTCAAACAGTTTGTACCTCTACCTGGAAGTTTAAAACCTTTTGGAATTAATGTAATTTTTAGAAACAACACACTTAGGAATATATTGATAAAAAATTCCCCAAAACAGATTAACGGATGTATATACGAAATTCCCTGCAATCAATGTAATAAACGATATATTGGTCAAAGTGGCAAAGCACTAGAAACTCGATTAAAACAGCATAAATATAATGTAAGAACGGGAAACATTGCCAGCAGTCTTTTTCAGCATATGAATGAGTGCAACCACGCTATTAATTGGAAAGCTGCTAAAGAACTTATATTTTGCAAAGATTTTGTTAAAAGAAATATCATTGAAACAGTTTTAATTAAGAAAAATTTCGAAGATCTGCTTAACACCAGATCAGGTATGTACAAACTGGATGAATTTCTTGTAAACAACATTTTTAAACAACTAACTTTTAAGTAATTTGTAATTTGCTCATTTTGTTCTGTTTTACGTCATCACAGAGGTTTCTTTGTATTCTAATTGTACTTTTAAACCATAAGACCGTGAAGAGGTGTAATAATAACACGAAAGCGCTTGTCCAATCTTCGTTTCCTTTTTCCTCTCGGCCTGCTGTCATATATATATATATGTGTGTGTGTGTGTGTGTGTGTGTGCGCGCATATATCCACACACATATATATATGTGTGTGTGTATATCCACACATAAGTGTTTTATATATATGTATATATATATATATATATATATAATGTATATATATATATGGGTGTGTATATCCACACATATATATATGTGTGTTTGTATATATATATTTATATATATATATATATATATACACACACATGTAACAATACATATATATATATATATATATATGTATTGTTACATTTATATGTGTATATATATATATATATATATATGTATATATATATGTATTGTTACATTTATATGTATATATATATATATATATATATAGTATTCATACTTTTATACGAGTGGTGATCAAAGAAAAGAGGCATATTATTTATCGAACATTGCTGAAATGATCGCTTACATAAGGGTCCTCTCCGTGGAAGGCGTAAAGAATGCAAGATCCATGACTGATAAAGAATTCAAAGGTAGATGACAATGGTCCTCCTTGTATGGGAGTGGTCCTTAATACCTTATGGTTGGTGGCTCAAACCTAATACTCAAGTCTAGACTTTTAGAAGGGGGACGTTTCAGGCTGTTGTATAAAAGGATTTTTTGTCATCATAGATTATGGTCTTTGAATATTATTGTGGACTAAAAATTCAGGTAGATGTGCACATACACGCACACGTTCCTCCCTCTAACTGGGGTATGACTATTCCCTCTCCCCCTACCCGAGGGACGGGAGAGATTAGTGTCACCGGGAAGAAATTTGTAATATATATATATATATATATATATATATATTGAGAGAGAGAGAGAGAGAGAGAGAGAGAGAGAGAGAGAGAGAGAGATATAGGGGAGATTATTATCCTCATTTTGGATGTAAATCACAATTAATGCAATTATGGAGTCATTTGAAGAATGTTTTGCCCTATTTTTTAGACGTAGAATTGCTTAAGAAATTTCGTATAGACTCACACAAAGAAATTTTTTTTATTCGTAATAAACGTTGGTTGAAGTTAAAGAAGTTGGATAGTTATAGGGGAAAGTGCTTTTCACACATGTGGAGCTTGAAGCATGGCCATGGTCTACATTAATTCTATTATGTACTAGCCTCCTCACTAGTACAGTGGTAACGTGTTCGCATAGCATTTGTATGGCACCAGATCGATCCCCGCTCGGGACAGGGAATTTAAGCTGTTTAGTCGGAGGCCACTGTTGTAGTTGGGCACCACAGTGGGGGGTTGGGCTTGCCCGACTGACGTTCCGGTGAGTATCTATTCTAATTGAACTGTAACTGAAACCAGACACTTTCACCTTTACCTTTATGACACCCATCCGGACCATTGCCCAAAAGATGAAGGTATCATGGAATAAGAGGTCTTAGATTCTTCCCACCAAACAGAGACTGGGTAGTATTAAGAAGAACCAAGAATTAGAGACAAAATGTATTTTAATACAATCTAAATCAGCACGGTTTATTGCTTACAAATATCAGGATATACACTTGTACGTGTGTTTAATTATAACGTTGATGTTATAAAACAAAAACAGGATTTATTGCTCGATTATGGTGAATCTTGATGTAATAAACAAACGAACATTGCTGAGAGGTGATATAATTCTGAAACCTTTTTATACGCAAAAGAAAAAAACAGCATATTTTTCCTTCCCTTTTAATGCACATCAAGCTACAAGAAAAGTTTGAGCAGCGAAGTTTTAGGATTCGTATTTGCTAAAATTTTTATTTTTATTTTGATCCGCTAAATTTCTACCGGTATATAAGATTGTCAATATGTTCGTGAGTGATTAATTGATATTTTGAAGATATAAATGATATTGGTAATGATCGTCTTCTTGTCTGAAGGATAGAGGTAATAACTTACCGTTTATGCTTTACAAAACATTGTAAAATATTGGTATTTAAGCTTCTCTCTCTCTCTCTCTCTCTCTCTCTCTCTCTCTCTCATTAGTATTTCCCTCTTAGACTAGCAAAAGACAGGAGCACTCCCCCCCCCCTCCCCACCCGTCTTGCCCTGCCCTGACGGAGGACAGGAGGCCACTTAAAAAGGAGACAAAATGAAGCCCATTTTTCTTGGGCTTATTACAGACTTCTTCGCCTCATGATTGGAAGTCGACTTTGGAAGGGCGAAAAGACAGGGAGTCCTCCTCAGCCTTCGAGTTAATTGGTTTGGAAGGAAAAATAATCGATAATCGCACTTAATCTCTCTCTCTCTCTCTCTCTCTCTCTCTCTCTCTCTCTCTCTCTCTCTCAATGGATCTTCCATTGGGACTAATAATTGGGGTTTTTTTTCATGGCTGTAATTGTTTATTACAGCTGTTTCTTTTCGCCGGTGACACTTTGGGACGGGGAAAATGGTGGTGGTTCTAGAACCCCTTGGGGCATATCATTGTCAATAATAAGCCGCCGACGCCGCTGCCTCCGTGGGCCTTTTATTTCGACGTGAGAACTGTAGGACCGATGAACTCAGGAACACCAGATTTCTTCTGGAGACTACACTCGAGAGACTTTAAACCTATTGATATTGGAGTTATTTTCTTGACAGATTTTGCCCAGAGATTCACCTCCACTAAGGGTTTGAGCTAATTGACTGTAGTTATTTTCACCACAGATTCTGACTGGAAGGTCTTTCTACGCCCAAGGTTCTAAGGTTATTAAATTTGACTATTAATTACATTAGGATAATTTTCTATCTATGCTTTAGGCCTATTGATTTTGGAGCTACTTTCAGTACGAATTTTGTCTGGATAATTTCCACTCCCAAGGCCCTAAGCTTATTATTATTTTTCTTTACTAAGGGTTATATCAAGAATGATTCCTACTTCCTATTAATTTTGGAGTTATTTTGATAATTTTTGCCAGGACAATTTAAACTTCCGTCGCTTCAAGCCTTTGATTTTAGTTTTTCTGACCCCATTGATGTATATAGTAGCATATTATCTCTGCAATGTGACGAAAGACACAAGAAATCTGTATTTCGCAGAATTACGGGCTACTGGAGGCCTATTTCACACTCCAAGTTGTCTTTTACTTGATAAAGATTTTTGCATGCAGTTTTTCCTGTGATCAATCTTAAATTTTCCCTTTATTTTTCTTTGATTTTATGTTCACCCTTTGGAGTTTTCATGTGGATTGTCTGCAGTTTTCCTGTCCATTATCATGAATTTTATTGTTTATTATATTGAGTTGTCCTGTTCATTATCTTGAGTTATCCTGCTTATTATCTAGAAGTCTCATTTCCATTATTTTGAATTGCCTGTAAATTATCCTTATTCTTTTGATTTATTTTTTTCCCCCAGATTTTCCCTTTTATTATTTTGCGTTATCCTTACCGACTTTCATACCGAGATCACAATTCCTTGTTATGAAATGAAAAGAAATCCACCAAGAAATTTGGCAGGTAACTTATTATTCCCTTGGTCTTAAGTGATATATATATATATATATATGTGTGTGTGTGTGTGTGTGTGTATGTATATATATATATATATATATATATATTATATATATATATATAATATATATATATGTATTTATTATTATAATTAATACTACTACTACTACTACTACTACTACTACTACTACTACTACTAGGTAAGCTACAACCTTAGTTGGAAAATCAGGAGGCTATAAGCCCAGTGGCTCCAACAGGAAGATAGCCCAGTGAGGAAAGAAAATAAGGAAACGAAGAATAGTGTTTTTGAGTGTATCTTCAAGCAAGTGAACTACCCCAAGACAGTGAAAGACCATTGTACACAGCCTATTATTATTATTATTATTATTATTATTATTATTATTATTATTATTATTATTATTATTATTATTATTATTATTATTCGTTAAGCTACAACCCTAGTTGGAAAAGCAGGATGCTATAAGTCCAAGGGCACCAGCAAGGAAAATAGCCCAGTGAGGAAAGGAAACAAGGAAAAATGAAATATTTTAAATTCAGTAACATTAAGATAAATATCTCCAATATAAACTATAAAAACTTTAACAAAACAAGAAGAGAAGTAAGATAGAATAGTGTGCCCGAGTGTACCCTCAAGCAAGAGAACTTTAACCCACGACAGTGGAAGCTCATGGTACAAAGGCTATGGCACTACCCAAAACTAAAGAACAATGGTTTGATTTTGGAGTGTCCTCCTAGAAGAGATGCTTACCATAGCTTAGGAGTCTCTTCTACCCTTACCAAGAGGAAAGTAGTCACTGAACAATTACAGTGTAGTAGCCCCTTTCGGTGAAGAAGAATTGTTTGGTAATCTCAGTGTTGTCAGGTGTATGAGACAGAGGAGAACATGTAAAGAATATGCTAGACTATTCGGTGAATATGTTTAGGCAAAAGGAAAATAAACCGTAACCAGAGAGAAGAATCCAATGTAGTACTGTCTGGCCAGTCAAAGGCCCCATTAACTCTCTAGCAGTAGTATCTCAACTGGTGTCTGGTGTCCTGGCTAACCTACTACCTAACACTATTCAGGACGAGAGAACGGTGGTTTGATTTTGGAGTGTCCTGGAATAGCTACTATGTTGCATATAATTTTAACCATGTATACCATGGAAAATACACTACAGTTGTGTATATTCACCTCCCACAAGATTAGTTTTGAATCCATGAAATAATGTTAGTAATAGCTAAGATAATCTGAAATGGGTTGGTCTAATCTAATGTAATCTCAGTTTTGCATCATATCAGCGAAAGCAGCAAGTGATAACAAACGACGAGCGTAAATTTCGCTTGTGTGGGGTGGGGCGAGTTTATGTCAAGGATCCCAAAGAAGCTGGAAGCCTATGGGTTTTGTCATATTGGCCATATTTTTGTAACCTCATAATTCCACTATTACTCTGTAGATTAACGAAGGGTCATACATTCTTCACATTACGATAAAATTAGTTTATAACGTCATGAACCAAGAGGTGAAAATTCATGTTGATATGCACATACACAGATCCAGTCATGTAATTGGAAATATGCAAACCCACAAGAAATATGCAAACCCACAAGATGTATGCATATGCATAGTATTAGTGCAAGCTAGCTGTAACCTTAGATATATACCTTAGTAAACTTATATATGTACCTGAAACATATTAATGTAATCGTTGATTTCATGACTGTTGAAATGAAGCGAATAGTCACGTTTATTTGTATGCATGTAGTGAGTGTACATAATATGTAGGTATTAACGTCCCATTAGGAGTAATTAAAATATCGGGGAATTGCGTCTTCACGTAATTACGAATGTGGTGGGAGAATATTGTGGAAGTCCCTCCCATGCGTCAATGTTGTCAGCCACGACATTCTGCAGACCGCGGTGTGGCTTCTGATGATGTTGTCGTCATCGTGTTGTGCCTTGTAATAAGCAATTTCGTCGGTTTTCGGCCGGAACATCGACAAAGGAATCAACACATCTTCGCGGTGGGGGGGGAGGGGGATATACCTCCTTAGGGTGCTAGGTCACTTTTTGGAGGGACAAAGAAACCTAACTCTGAATTTGCATTTTAATGGGGGGGGGGGGGTTGAATCCGGAGGTTACGTAAGTCATCGTGAAGGAATATAAGATACCTTATAGTGAGTGGGACTTGATCTAGAGGTGAGTTGGTGAGGTTGTTTTTATGGGGATATTTAGGGAAGGGGTCGCATATAAAAGGGTCACATCGTCATAGAGGGGTCTTCTGCGATCGCATTTGGTGAAACTGCGAGGATTAGAGGGTTTGCTTTGGGGATATTCTTTGAAGAATTGCGGTAGAGAATGAACTATTCTTTTCATAGTAATCTTGATGAGTAGGTGTACCACAGGGTGATTGGAGTCGTAGCCGAAGAGGGGTGTCGCTTAGAAATGTTTCATAGAGGGAATTGGAGAGGGTCGCTTTGCAAGGTGGGGTGGAGTGAGCTCAGGTAGTGATAGTATTGCAGGGAGATAAGAATGCAAGAAAAAATTACAACATTTCCTGGGATAGAATGTTGTCGTGAGTCATTTCAATTATGTTTTGCTCACGGAACTCTTTCAACCCCCCTCCTCTCCTCCCCCCTCCCCTCCTCCCCCTCCCCCTCCCCTCCCTTCATTTTTAAATGACGAATGTGCTTTACTTTTGCCTTTACCCTCATCAACTCTAGAAGATACAAAAATTTATATTTTATTTTATTTGTAATATTGAGTTTTGTGGTTGCGAAGAGGATGAATGAGTCACTTTTCTCTGTGTTTAAGAGATGAAATATAGTCGTGATATATTTTCTTGCTTTACTTTCGCTTGTCTTTTTTAATATAGAAATATATAATGTTTCATATTATAAGGCGATCGATTGGGAACCTTACACGATCCTTATCTATCATTATTGTTTTGGAAATAGATATAAAATGTTATGACTTTAGTTCAGTGTATCGATTATGACGCTGTGTCAAATATTTAATGTTTTGTCAAATCAGTTGTTTTGAATTGAGTTGTCTCTGTGTTCGCAGTTGTATGTAATTCGACGTCGTGAATATGCTTTTGCAATGCAAGGAAAGTTCGTGCTTTTGCAATTGACATTGCTCTTTATTAAATACTTACCTTTGCAGAATGTCCGTGAATGTCTTTGCTGTGAGTTTTTAGCACGCAGCTTGAAGTGAATTATCAGGGCGTGCATTTTCAGAAAAAAAATATCTATATTCAATTGCCTTCACATTATAATGTCATGACCGTGGTGCCATTGCCTGCCTAACTAATTTTAAAAGCTTCTATTGGGAAGTTTTTTTTTTTTCCAGAAATGTTAGTGAGTAGAGTTGAGAAGTCACTGAGTCTGTTTAGCAAACTGCTTTATAAGACTCTTTAATGTTCATTCGAATATTTGTTTAATATTTGTTCAGTTGTTTAATTAGTTTGTTATTTTTATTCATTTGGTCTTCCTTTGATTTTTTGTGTAGTTATATATCCCCGTCTCAATTTTCAGGGGTTCACATGCCAGTTTTTGACCTGGAAATATCACAATAAAGTATTTTTGGTATGCAAGTTTCTTGCCTTTTTATAATTTTTGTTTTAGAAATCTATTGCTAAGGTTTTTTTTATAATCTAAATAGTTTTTTTTTTTTTTTCATATATTTTTGTATTAGATTATGCGTACTCTTGTTAATATAAAAAAAAAAAAATATTCCTTATTCAATCATTTCTTGTCACCCCCATCTCCAAATCAAGTTGTTACAATAAAACAAATTATTTCTTTACATCGAAATGCCCTTCCACCTCCAACACCACCACATTCCCCCTTCCACATTCCCCCTCCACGACATAGCCTATTTCACACACCTCTCCCCACATTGCCCATTTCACCCCCCCCCCCCTTCCTACCAATTTTTCACCAAAGCCAACAATCAACTCTGGCAACACCACGATCTGTGCAGATGAGCAGGTCGTGGATAAAGAGCGCCCTGGGCCTGATGGCGTGGAACACCTGACGGAGCTCTCGAAAAGGGGTGTCTATATTCTGATTGACAGGCGCGGCGTCCCGAAATTGTACCTCACACTCGCACGATATAGGTTCTAGTATTGTGCTGGTTTTATGTTCGCTTGTATGCTATGTGCAATTTTTTTTTTTTTTTTTTTTTTTTTTTTTTTTTTTTACTGCATGCCAAATGTCTTGAGGTTTGGCGTACTGTAGGTTTATTTATTCTATACATGGATATTATTATTATTATTATTATTATTATTATTATTATTATTATTATTATTATTATTTAAAGGTAAGCTACAATCCTAGTTGGGAAAAGCAGGATGATATAAGCTCAAAGGCTCCAACAAGGAAAAGTAGCCCAGTGAGGAAAGGAAACAAAACAGTAAATAAATTAGAGCCGAAGTAATGAACAGATAAAATGAAATATTTAAAGCACAGTAACAACATTAGAATAAATCTTTTATGTATAAACTACAAAAGCTTCAAGAACACTAGAGGAAGAGAAACAAGATAGAATAGTGTGCCCGAGTGTACCCTCAAGTAAGAGAACTCTACCTCAAAATCTCGTCAACTTGTTTTTGTATGGTTGTTTATTGGATGTGGAATTCCTAATAAGGCTTCAATACTTTCGATTTTATTTATCAATAGTTATGAATTCATTTCCAAATGCTAAGCTGTCGTTAGATAAACTGTGTACGCTAGTTTTATGCCCATAGGTACATACATCTCTTTTTAATAGGTGGCCATGAGTCTCTTTATAGTTTATTTATGGAAGTTTCATTTTAATATTGTTACTGTTCTTAAAATACGTTATTTTGATTGTTCATTACTTCTCTTGTAGTTTATTTCCTTATATCCTTTTCTCACTGGGCTATATTTCCTGTTAGAGCCCTTGAGCTTATAGCATCCTATATTTTCAACTAGGGGTGTAGATCAGCTAATAATAATAATAATAATAATAATAATAATAATAATAATAATAATAATAATGATAATAATAATAATAATAATAATAATAATAATAATAATAATAATAATAATAATAATAATAATAATAATGATAAGTAGTTAATATCTAATAATTGATAATAATGATAATAATAATACAGACACCACACTGTATTCCACATCGAGTTATTTAAAGAGAATCAAACTACTCCATTCGTTTCCTCTTGGCAAAT
>NC_090754.1:69077849-69082601 GCF_036898095.1 Palaemon carinicauda
ATGAAATCATGAATAATTGTTCCGAAATTATCCAACATTTCTGATGAAATCATGAATAATTGAGCCAAAATTGTCCAACATTTCTGATGAAATCATTAATAATTGTTCCGAACTGGTCCAACGTTTCTGATGAAATCATGAATAATTGTTCAGAAATTGTCCAACATTTCTGATGAAATCATGAATAATTGTTCCGAAATTGTCCAACATTTCTGATAAAATCATGAATAATTATTCCGAAATTGTCCAACATTTCTGATGAAATCATGAATAATTATTCCGAAATTGTCCAACATTTCTGAGGAAATCATGAATAATTGTTCCGAAATTGTCCAACATTTCTGATGAAATCATGAATAATTGTTCCGAAATTATCCAACATTTCTGATGAAATCATGAATAATTGAGCCAAAATTGTCCAACATTTCTGATGAAATCATTAATAATTGTTCCGAACTTGTCCAACATTTCTGATGAAATCATGAATAATTGTTCCGAAATTGTCCAACATTTCTGATGAAATCATGAATAATTGGGCCGAAATTGTCCAATATTTCTGATGAAATCATGAATAATTGTCCCAAAATTGTTTAACATTTCTGATGAAATCATGAATAATTGTTCCGAAATTGTCCAACATTTCTGATGAAATCATGAATAATTGTTCCGAAATTGTCCAACATTTCTGATGAAATCATGAATAATTGTACCGAAATTGTCCAACATTTCTGATGAAATCATGAATAATTGTTCCGAATAGTCCAACATTTCTGATGAAATCATGAATAATTGTTCCGAAATTGTCCAACATTTCTGATGAAATCATGAATAATTGTTCCGAAATTGTCCAACATTTCTGATGAAATCATGAATAATTGAGCCGAATTTCTGATGAAATAATGAATAATTGTTCCGAAATTGTCCAACATTTCTGATGAAATAATGAATAATTGAGCCAAAATTGTCCAACATTTTTGATGAAATAATGAATATTTGTTCCGAAATTGTCCAACATTTCTGATGAAATCATGAATAATGGGGCCGAAATTTTCCAACATTTCTGATGAAATCATGAATAATTGGGCTAAAATTATCCAACATTTCTGATGAAATAATGAATAATTGGGCTAAAATTATCCAACATTTCTGATGAAATAATGAATAATTGGGTTAAAATTATCCAACATTTCTGATGAAATAATGAATAATTGGGCCAAAATTGTCCAACATTTCTGGTATAATGAATAATGGGGTCGAAATTGTCCAACATTTCTGATGAAATGATAAATAACTGTTATAAAATTATCCAACTTTGCTGATGAAATAATGAATAGTTGGGATGAAATTTTCCAACATTTTTTAATGAAATAATGAATAATTGTTCCAAAATTATCCAACATTTCTGATGAAATAATGAATAATTGGGCCGAAATTGTCCAACATTTCTAATGAAATAATGAATAATTGGGCAGAAATTATCCAACATTTCTGATGAAATAATGAATAATTGGGCAGAAATTATCCAACATTATTGATGAAATAATGAATAATTGGGCCGAAATTATCCAACATTTCTAATGAAATAATGAATAATTGGGCCGAAATTATCCAACATTTCTGATGAAATAATGAATAATTGAGCCGAAACTGTCCAGCATTGCCCCATGCTGTTATTGTTACTCTCACCCTTCTCTCTGATTGTGTACCGAGGAAGGAGATTTCGATGAATGCCTTCAACCACTATTCAAATCGGTCCTAATTTCTCCTTCTGTGAAAGGTGGCCGTCTCCAGCACTTAATCGATACCTGTCATGGGTATGCAGATGAACACATAATCTACAACGAAATATAAATCGTGTGCATGTTGTTGCTTCATAGGTTGCTTGAACCACGAATATCCCTCGGACATCGGAGACTGGATGTTGATTCTCATGAATTTCTGCCATTATTATTATTATTATTATTATTATTATTATTATTATTATTATTATTATTATTATTATTATTATTATTATTATTATTATTATTATTATTATTATTATTAACTAAGCTACAACTTAGCCATATTATCACAGTCGAACTTGAAGATACGCTTGGCACAGAACAGAGCCTATCTAAGCTTTGAGATTAGCAAGATGCCAGCAAGAAAATCCAAACTATTGCTGTTCTGCTCTTGTTATATAGCGTGTATGGATGCTTGATTCGGAAGGTCTATATACGTGATTCCACGAGACGTACTTTTGATTGAAACGGTATTCATAATTCATAGACACCGGGCGTAAACACCTCGCTGACATTTTGCTTCGCTGATGTTCTTGGATAATCTTCTTGATATCTGAAAATTATAATTAGGCGAAACAATGATTTATAGATAGAAATTCTCTCATTGAAGAAGTAATTTAGTATTGAGACTATTTCTAATATTTGGCAGGTGGGATGATAGGATTAATGTTCTATTGGACTATTTCATCTATTGTAATCTATTTATTAATGGGGATTTTTTATTATTGAATATTTTCACCCTATTATCTATCGCAATTGAGAGTTAGAAGATATTATTTATTGATGTTTTGTTTATATTTATTTGGATTTAGCAATAATGCGACATCTTAACCGTCTCCTGTTGTAAATCAACTGCCCCTTCATTTCGATTTTGATTATTATTAACATTGTTGTTGTTGTTATTATGTCCGACCATTCTTGCGTGTCTGTTCTTTATGGTGCGTAATTTCAGTAATATATTATTTGGTTATACATTGTTCTAGACTTATGATCTTGCTCTTATTCTGGTTTATAATTTAAATTTATTTTGCCATGACTTTTGATAGTTGCTACATGTTTTATTATTATTTATACAAGTACTGTATGTATATTGCAATGTGTGTTTATTTATATATATATATATATATATATATATATATATATATATATATATATATATATATATATATATATATATATATATATATATATATATATATATATATATATATATGAGAGAGAGAGAGAGAGAGAGAGAGAGAGAGAGAGAGAGAGAGAGAGAGAGAGAGAGAGAGAGACGTACGGAGTTTGTTCAATTCATTTTCCATCTTGCCCTAATCTGTAAATCAAGTACTTGGTAGTCAGACGACTTTTTAGTGACACACACTCGTCAGAAAGACGTGTTTAAAATTGGAACGAAATCGTTCATGCATAAATAAGGCTAAGATTACTTCCCCCTTTTTTACGACCTAAGCTGGAACGTGTTAGTAAATCAATCCAGCCGCCCGTTGAGATACTACCGCTAGAGAGTTATGGGGTCCATTAACTGGCCAGACAGTACTGCATTGGATCCTTCTCTGTGGTTACGGTTCTTTCCCTTTGCCTACACATACACCGAATACCCTGGCCTATTCTTTACATATTCTCCTCTGTCCTCATACACCTGACAACACAGATTACCAAACAATTCTTCTTCACCTAAGGGGTTCACTACTGCACCGTAATTGTCCAGTGACTACTCTCCTCTTGGTAAGGGTAGAAGAGACTCTCTAGCTATGGTAAGCAGCTCTTTTAGGAAAAGGACACTCCAAAATCAAACCATTGTTATCTAGTCTTGGGTAGTGCCATAGCCTCTGTACCATGGTCTTCCACTGTCTTGGGTTAGAGTTCTCTTGCTTGAGGGTACACTTGGGCTCACTATTCTATCTCGTTTCCCTTCCTCTCAGTTTGTTAAAGTTTTCATAGTTTATATAGGAAATATTTATTTAAATGTCATTGTTCTTAAAATATATTTTATTTTTCTTGTTTCCTTTCCTCACTGGGCTATTTTCCCCTGTTGGAGCCCCTGGGCTTATCGCATCTTGCTTTTCCAACTAGGGTTGTAGCTTAGCAAGTAATAATAATAATAATAATAATAATAATAATAATAATAATCGATCTATAAGTATTTGCTCTATGAAAAGGAATAGAATCAATATCTGTTTTTCTATATGACATATTGTTTCTGAGATTTTGTTTCGAAAATATTTTAAGTTCTGGAAGACACTTCATACTTGATTGGTAACACAAAGTCTTTTGTCTAAGGCTTAGATTATACCTATGCTCAAGTTACACTTGCTGTAGTGTATATCATCTGTCTGGTAAGATGTATCATGCCATAGTAAACGGAATATTGACTTACTGTAAAGAATTTTTTAGGGGAAAATATGATTAAAAAAAAAAAATGCTCAAACCCATGAATTAAGTCAAGAGCAAGAAACTTTTATTTATTTATTTTTTTTTTTTTTTTGACCAAAGGATCTTATTGACATGTACCACGACAACCATGAATTTATGAACTAAAATATCTGAATTATGTGATATGATAAAAACATTGCCTTATCTAAAGGACTTTGTGTTTTCACAATCCATTCCTGGAAGTTCAACCTTCCGTTTTAGGAAAGACTTGACGAATTAGACCTTCCACACTTGGAAGGATATAATTCTCAATTAGGGGTCAAGATCAACATGACGTCCTATAAAGATTAAGATCATTTTTGGCACAGACTTTATAATAATGTCTCGCAGACAACAACTAGAAGATTTAACCATTTCCAATTTAGGAAGACCAGTTATCGGATTTAAACACGCATGACCTGGAATCATTATCTATTTACATATATTGTGGAAATGTTTTGTTGTCATTGGATACCTTAATGCAAATGGATATTGATCTTGGGACGCTAGATTTTGATACTAGATCAATCAATCAGTCCTAGGATCTGATGGACAT
>NC_090754.1:69083101-69088101 GCF_036898095.1 Palaemon carinicauda
CTCTTAGAATTAGAAAAATCAAAATCAAAGTATTTCTTACATGAATATATTTCTTAATTCTCTTAGATTTTGAAAAATCAAAATCAAAGTATTTCTCACATGAATATATTTCTTAATTCTCTTAGATTTTGAAAAATCAAAATCAAAGTATTTCTTACATGAATATATTTCTTAATTCTCTTAGATTTTGAAAAATCAAAATCAAAGTATTTCTCACATGAATATATTTCTTAATTCTCTTAGATTTTGAAAAATCAAAATCAAAGTATTTCTTACATGAATATATTTCTTAATTCTCTTAGATTTTGAAACATCAAAATCAAAGTATTTCTTATATAAATATATTTTCGTATACGTAATCAACGCCTAGTTATTCGGAGCGACAGTAAGTTGGTGTCAAAGTTTCATTAGTCGGCGAAAGTAGATTTCGATTAAACCAAAGGATTATGTTAGTATTTAAATCGGGTTTATTAGGAAACACACAAACACACACATATGTACGTGTGTGAATAATTCTGGTATATGTAACCAGTAGAACGCATGCGAAATTATATCATATATACCTGCATGAAATAACATCTACACACTCATGTATGAGTGTGCACACACACACACACATATATATATATATATATATATATGTATGTATGTATATATATATATATATATATAACTGTTTTGCCTCAATGGAAGTTTCTGTGAGAAGGCGATTTTTATTTATTTATTTTTTTTTTTCGTTAAATATTTCTTGGTCTTCTACCTTTGTTTATCTGTTCTGTTAAATCTTTATACATGGTGAAGTTTAAGCAACGCCTTAATTTTTTAATAGTTCTTGCTTTATTTCCATGTAAAAATTGAGAAATGTTTTCTGTTTTTGTATTTGTATCATTAATTTTAGTTAAGATGTTTTTTTTAGTTAATTATAGTATTAAGTTGGTAAACATTTAGAAAATATCTTAAGATTAATATATTATGCATATTTCGTAAAATTGTAGGGCGTTACAAAAAAATGTATAATTTTTATTGCAGTTATGAATTAATTTTCATGGAGTGAAGTTGTATGTCGGCGATTAATGTTTGGTTACAATATAGAAAGGATCCTTCTGAAATGCTTAAGGCAATATTACAATTAAAGTAACTATTATATTATACATAATTAGGTTACGTCATTCCAAACAGCTACAGATTCTAATAACTCAGTTGTAGTTTCGGAAGTACCTAATATATATATATATATATATATATATTATATGTGTATATAATGTATATATAATGTATATATATAATGTATATATATATATATATATATATATAGTCTCGTAAATCTCACAGAGACACGCGGTGCTCACATGTAGAGAAATAAGTATTTATCTCACTAATAACTGATGTATTATCTTCTCCGATTTCCTTCAGAAAGTGTGTGCATTACGGCTGATGTTGAAAAATCCCTATGTGATTTCTATTTCCAATATTTTAAAGAAAATTTTCTTTACATATCAGTTCCCATCTGCGGTGCTTTTTAACGAGAATAAATTAATTCAACTTTAACTATAATATAAAAACCTAAAGTTTTCATTGCTTTCATTCAGTTATGCCCATCTAAAGTGGTTTAAGTTCAATTTCTAATGGCAGTTTTTGTTCTAAATGCAAAGAGAAAGTATGTAATTTTACTGATCAAGTTTTAGATTATTCAAAGAAATGCTTGAATATAAAGTTTTTTTTTTCCATGTCGGTCACTTTCATTGATTTATTCGCCTGATTATGAGTTGCAGATTTTCACGTCTTAAGTAAAAAAAATGAATTTTTCACTTACTATTTTTTTTTTCATAACGATTTTCGTTATTTTTATTTTTGTTTAACAGGCCTACGTAGCATCTTTTCTGTATCCTGTGCTTCTTCTGTTATATATATTTTTACATATTTTTTTTTATCTTCAAATCTTTTATTGTTCGAGCATGAACATTTAAGTGAATATTATTATTATTATTATTATTATTATTATTATTATTATTATTATTATTGTTAGTATCATTATTATTATTATCGTTATTATTACTATTATGTTTGAAAAACTACCTTCAATAACATATATAATTAAAATTAACCAATAAAACCATCTCCCCAATAATGTCAAAGTGAAGTAAGGAGATGAACTCCACTTTAAGTCACCCCTCAAAAAAAAAAAGAAGAAAAAAACGAGAGAGAGAGAGAGAGAGAGAGAGAGAGAGAGAGAGAGAGAGAGAGGAAAAAAAAAACTTCCAAGACCACCTTTCTCCGAACCGAACTATTTACCCAAAAGGCTTGAAAATCAATTGAGGTTAGTAAGGGGGGTTGGGGGGGTCGGGTGGGAGGGGAAGGAGGTGATAGGGGGGGTAGGTAGAGGTATTCTTTTAACGGCACAATAAGTGAAAGAAACGCTCAATCTTCCGCGCCGTCTCTTCATTCCTTCTCCCCCCACAAAACAAAAGGCAGTGGAGTGTATAAACACACATTTCGCCCAGTGGCCTATGTCTAACTAATCCCCCATTGATTCAGGCCTATTGACCCTTTTCACCCCTGCCCCCCTCCCCACCACGGGAAAAAACACAGAGAGAGAGAGAGAGAGAGAGAATTTTCTCGCTGGTGCCGGAGTTTTGAATCGGCATCATGAACAGAGAAAGAATAAAGGCAGAGAAGCAAAATCTCTCTCTCTCTCTCTCTCTCTCTCTCTCTCTCTCTCTCTCTCTCTTACCCCCACTCCCTGGAGTCTATTTCTCACCAGGATTCAATGAAGTGTTTCGACCCTAAAGACTATTTACAGAGTTCGGTGTTCCAGGGCACCAACAAACCCATCTACAGCTATTACCGTTTCTTCTGCCCCCTCCACCATTCTCTCTCTCTCTCTCTCTCTCTCTCTCTCTCTCTCCCCTCGTTGTTGTGACCTTCGTCGTCGTGAAATAAAATCAGGAAAGGGGGGATCCTGGCAATCAGTGTAAAACAAGTGACAATCGTTTGGTTTCCCTGCAGGCCTCTTTGATCTTTGCGCTCTCTCTCTCTCTCTCTCTCTCTCTCTCTCTCTCTCGTAAAGGAAATCTAACAGCCTTGGCGTAGGTCTAAAGGTATTAATCTAGTTGTGGTCTGTAGAGCAGAATTCGAACCTGCCGGAGGGGTTTCTACCCCTTTGTTTTGAGTGCCTGGGATAATAACGACTAAGTGAAGAATTGCTAGTAGAGTCGGAAATTTAGAAAGCCTTTTTTTTTCTTGCCATAAACTAGCAAAACTAAGGTTGTTTGCTTAAGTATTGTTATTATTATTATTATATTATTTGAATTGACCAAGATTCAAATGGAACATGTTTGAAAGGTCATTAGTTTGCTATATAGAATTTATTAGAAATAATGAGTTTGTGGAAAATATTTTAAATAGAAACAGTTGCTGAGATTTTTCCTCTTAGCTGTCAATGTTTTCCCCTTTGCTAAATATGTTAGTTCTTTATTATCCTCTAGTTTTTAATGACATCGAAAAGATGAATGCTTGCGCCATGTAGAATAATAATAATAATAAAGAAGGAGACTTTTTCCCTTCTCCTGTGCTTTGTAACCAAATCATAAATTGCATTGGAAAGTTTTATGACTATTTGTCTCATTGTTTGGTCATGATTCTTCTTCGTCTCTATTCATCCGTGGTTGTTTTTATTTCATAATTGCATTTTACTATTCATGGCTTACACATTTATCCCTGCACCATTTATAATTCTCTCTCTCTCTCTCTCTCTCTCTCTCTCTCTCTCATTTGCGTGGTTTTGCATCATTTTAAAACTTTTCCATATAGTAGATTATTTCAATCTTCACTACTAAGCAATCTCTCTCTCTCTCTCTCTCTCTCTCTCTCTCTCATTTCCTACCGCTTCCATTTCCACCTTGCACCTCTTCCTTCTTCTTCTCCCCCTCTCTCCCCTTCCCCCCGTCAGGGCAGCAAGTTCAGCCACTCGAACATAAAATGTAATTGACTGGAGAAGCCTCAGAGGAATTGGACTCCGAATTCTTGTGTTTATGTGGATGGAAGGAGAGGACTACGGCTTCTCTCTCTCTCTCTCTCTCTCTCTCTCTCTCTCTCTCTCTCTCTCTTTTCAACAGCGAATATAAAATATATGCGTTCATTTTGGTATACGTTTTTAGAATATATAGCAACATGTTTTTTTTTTTTTTTTTTTTATACTTAAAGTGTGTATTGTTCCTCATAGTCGAAATTCAATTTTGAAATTATATTTTTTTTTTTCTAAATTTGAAGTTTGCTTATTTCTCTATTCTTTGAAAATCCATTGAAATCTGTTTTTCCTTATCTTTAAAGCCTTCATCATTCTTTAAGGTGGCTACCCTTCTTACTTCTATTTAGATATATAACTGATCTTAAGCATAAGGTAATTGATGCCTGATTTTGAGAGCAATATAGTAAAGACAAGACTGGCTAATGCGATGATTAAAATTATACATACATGCAAACATACATGCACAAAAATAAACACCCATACATTCTTATAAAATACTTAATACACATATTTTTGGGTAATGTAGAACGGTAATCTCTCTCTCTCTCTCTCTCTCTCTCTCTCTCTCTCTCAGAACTGCATGCCTGCCCTCTCTTTCTCTCTCTCCCTTGTGGTATTCCATCACAACCCCCCTCCCCCCTTGATTAAACCCCCAAGAGTTAAGTGTTATGGGGTCTCCGTACACGCCGTATGATTGTCGGACTCGATAAAGCAGATGTTTTGTAGGGCAATAAGAGGGGGAAGATAGGGAACAAGGAAGGGGAAGAGGGGAGAAAAAGAGGGGAGACTGGAAGATAGTAAGAAAGAAGGGGATGAAATAGTGGAGGATGAAGAAATAGGAAAAGGTAACTGCAAAAGAAAGAATAGTGAGGTATGAGGAAATGATTATTAGCTTAAAGAATAGGGGCGAGATAAAAGAATGTAGAGATGAAGTAATGGATTGAAGAAACCCACAAATAACAAGGTATGCAAG
>NC_090754.1:69093101-69123101 GCF_036898095.1 Palaemon carinicauda
CATTACGAACTCCCTTCAGATGCACAAGTGCAACTTATGCTAATGCTTAGGTGAAGACACTCCTACTCCCTCATATAAAGCAGCCCATTTTCCCCCAAGATAAATCGCGGCGTGAGGGAAGCGTCCCGCCATATATCTTCCAGCTTACGTTGCATTTAATAGTTAATAATAATCTTATTTATGTGACTCTCAAAAGCCTTCTAGAAGTTATGCCATAGATACCAACGCTCGCGCTCTCTCTCTCTCTCTCTCTCTCCTCTCTCTCTCTCTCTCTCTCTTGCAAGGCTTTGTCTTCGCATTGGGTCATAATTTTTCCAGTCTATCCGAGCGCCTGATGTGCGAAGATTTTTGCGGGCGGTATAGTTTGGCCGTCAGGTTTCCGGCGATGACTGGTCGTAAGAATAAGCGAAAATGGCTTTAGTAGTGAGATAGAAAAGCGGTAGGGAGATCTCGACTTGAAAAGCTATGTCAAGTGGGTATTCTATATTTGATAGGTAAGTGGACGGGAATTACGATATATATGGGTGTTTTATCATTTAGGTAATAATGTTTGTATACACACACACACACACACACATATATATATATATATATATATATATATATATATATATATATATATATATATATATATGTGTGTGTGTGTGTGTGTGTGTGTATATATATATATATATATATATGTATATATATACATATATGTATGTATGCATGTATGTATGCATATACTATATATAATATGTGTTTTGTGTAATGAGATACGATTAATGATAATAGTTTAAGTACAGATTATTAGCGTGTATTAGTTGTATTTCATATAGCTGCTTCCAATTATTTATTTTTATTTGATAAGATAGTGAATGAGTTTTACTGTTGCGAAATCACTATTGTTATTTTGTACTCGAAATCCGATGTCTTTGAAATGGTAAACTTTTTTTAGTCATCGTAGGACATAGGATCTAAAGCTTTGCTTTTCTTGTTGCGAGATTTAATTTGGAATTAAAGTCCTTCAATTTAATAGAAATATCCTTTTCATCTTTGGAAATGAAAATTCGCTTCCCTCTTTGTTTCGTAATTATTTGCTTTCATAGTATAATTTCCCCGTGTAAAATTTGGAGTAACCTTTAAGGAGTTTTGCAGTTTGTTTTTGTATTTTTATTATAATTTCAATATTCTCATTTTTTATTATGTCTGTTGTAATTATGTATGAGCCTTTTTTATTTATTTATTATTATTTTTATTATTATTATTATTATTATTATTATTATGAAGCGTCAGTGAGCAAAATTACCTTTGCAATAAATTTTTCTCCATTTCAATCTGTTGTCGGCGCCATCTTGTTTTACACTAATAATTCCTCATTTTTATCAAAAAAACGTTTTATCATTCACCTTTCGACATAATACTATCAACAGCATTCTACGTCACTCGAATTTCTCTTTTTTGTATTTTATTTCTATTTTTTATTCGTGTCATTCCACTTTTTATTCCTTTCATTAGGTATTATCAATATTCTCTTTCTTCCTATTCTAATTTTTATTAATTTCATTATTTATTATCACCATTCTCCTTCCCATCTCAATTTATTCATTTCATTACTATTATCAGCATTCTCCTTCTTCCCGGTTTCTTAGTCTTTCACGTGAATGGGATAACGACCACGACTCCGACAGAGGCAGAGGCCGACCGCGATTGACGCAAATCTCGTCAATTGCAACGCATTGTCAATTGAGCGTGTCTGCACGCGGCATATTAGCGTCTTCTATTCTGGCATATGGGGGATCTCCTTCTTCTTTGATCTATTGCGGTACTTTCTGCGCTTCTTCAATCACCTATTAATCTCCCTGATTCACGTTTCTTCTACTCCCATTATTCCCAAAGATCTCTCTCTCTCTCTCTCTCTCTCTCTCTCTCTCTCTCTCTCTCTCTCTCTCTCTCTCTCCCTGATTCACGTTTCCTCTACTCCCATTATTCCCAAAGATCCTCTCTCTCTCTCTCTCTCTCTCTCTCTCTCTCTCTCTCTCCCTCCCTGATTCACGTTTCCTCTACTCCCATTATTCCCAAATACCCCCCTCTCTCTCTCTCTCTCTCTCTCTCTCTCTCTCTCTCTCTCTCTACACCAGACCTAAATTAGTTTCCCTTTCCTGTTTCTTAGTATCTTCATTTTCAAATACTCTGATCATTGCTTGCAAGGTTCAAAAGGTTCTGTTTATGGAGTCGTCATTGTTCACTGGAGTCCATACTTGAGGCTGATATGGTACAGCGGGTTCTTTACATCATGGCCGCCGAGAGTCCATGGATCCATTATATTAACGCTGACACGGTGCATTGGGTTCTATACTTGGTGTTGATAGGTTTCAATGGGTTCTATATTTGGAGTTCAATACAAGGTTTCAGCGGGTTCTTTATTTGGAGTTCGACACAATTCAGCAGGATCCATATTTGAACTGACATGGTTTCAAGAGGTTCCGTAGTAAAGGAAGATAATCTCTCTCTCTCTCTCTCTCTCTCTCTCTCTCTCTCTCTCTCTCTCTTTAGCCTCCTTGTAACTCATCACCTTTACAGCCAGGTTCCTGTGGTTTGATTGTAATACCCTGGATTTATTATTATGAATATTCTTTTTGCCGTAAGAATTTTTTTTTTAGTCATAAAGCTTATGGTTCCACGCTGAATATGATTTAATTTGAGATTTTGATAGATTTGATAATGATGAGAACTAATATTAATAGTTGTAATAATAATAATGATAGCAGTAATGAGAGTAGTTGTAGTGGTAATGGTCGTTGTGAAATAGACATAATGGTAGTAGTAGCTAGAATGGTAGTTATAATTGTAGCATATGATATATTTTTTTTTTAATTTTTAATGAAATGTGCTGACCTTACTATTAGAATGTTTATTCCGAAGTAAGTAGCCCTAAAAATTTAGGCTTTTAAATTTTTTAATTTTGTTTAATTTATCAAAAACATTAGCGTACCTTAGCATAAATAGGATGAAGTTTAGTTTTGTTGAAAAAAAATCACCTAATAGAGATATTGAACATTTATTTACTTATTCATTTATTTATTTATTTTTTTATTTTCTCCAGGTCCGAGATCCCGCAGAATCAAACGACGCGAGAGAACTACCCAGGAAAAGCGTCCCCGAACGGCCTTCACCTCCGAGCAGCTGGCCAGACTGAAGAAGGAGTTCGAGGACAACAAATACCTGACGGAGAAGAGACGGCAGGACCTCGCGCAGGAGCTGGGCCTGAACGAGTCCCAAATCAAGATTTGGTTCCAAAACAAGAGGGCCAAAATCAAGAAGTCCAACGGCCAGAAGACGGGATTGGCCATTCACCTGATGGCCCAGGGTCTCTACAATCATTCCACTGTACCTGTCGACGAAGAGGATAATTACCTGTGTTGAGGCGACTTGAAATTGCAACGCTTGGAATCAGCTGATCGTTGATCTATGTTTACATATTGAATATAAAAGTGTTTATTATTTCTTGGACGTAAAAGGTAAACAGCCACCCCTCCTCATCATAGCCCGACCTCCTTGTCAACATAGAGTAAGGCCTGGCATGCATTGTCACTATGTCTGAGATTCATTTCGGCCAGACGGAGCTTTTCCGTGACAGGAAGAGTTCTTTGGGGGCGGCATTCTTTCTTAACTGTTTTGAGGTTGGTCTTGTTCAAGGGCAAGCTAGGCCTTGAAGGCTACTTTAGCTTGGGGCTGTAAGACGCGAGAGGAAGAGCCTCGAGATTCATAGCCCCCTCCTCCTCCTCCTCCTCCTCCACCTCCTCCTCCACCCCCTCCTCCACCCATTCAACTTTCATCTCGCCGCAGCTCCATCAGGACCTGTCAAGACATATGAATGGTTTCGACAGCGCGGTGGCAGCAGCATCTTTTTGCCTTTCACACGTCTCCAGCCAAGGCCCTTTCGCCCCTCTTTCCCCTCTTAAAGGGGACACTGGCAAAAGGGGAAGCGGCATCTTCTTCCTCCTCCTCCAGAAGCTTCAAAAGGACCGCAGCTTCAATAGGAAAGCTCTTGTTCAGATGCTGCATGAGGCAAATTCTCCTTCTTTGACATTTCCGACATTCTTTTGATATTTTGTCACAAGTGGAGTCATACATACTTCCATGCACAGAGTTATACATAAATATCCGTTATATTTCTAAGATTATGTGCAAAAACTTCTGAAAAGTCCGGCGCTTTATCTCTCAGTATTAATTCAGGAAAATTTAACAGCAGCTATGAGCTAGCAAATTATTTATATCTACTTATTTTTCCCTTTTAGCCTTCTGTTATCTATTTTCCTCAACTTTCCGCTCCCTTATCTTTATGAACTAAAGGAAAGTTTTCTATAGAAAACAGGCCTTGATTTCTGGGTGTTGACGAAGGAAAAAAAAAGATGAGTTTTAGAACTGGTGGGACCACTCATAGTCAGTGAGAAGGTCTTCTTCAAATTATCTTGCCACTCAGAGGGGGTAATAGTTAACGGATCTCTGAAGGACTATTTGGAGTAGCCTAGTGTAAGAAAGGTTTTCTTCTAGAAAACAAATCATTCAATATAATACAAGTTAAGTACTATTTAAACAGTACATAGAGGTGTATTCACATGCACAAGAATGTGCAATAATATGTGTTTGTATAAATGTGTCACGTTTCTTCATGAAGGAGAATCAACAATCTATAATGATTGTTCATTATATCCATTGTCAAGGATCATGTGACGATGAACATTATATCCATTGTCAAGGATCATGTGACGATGTTCATTATATCCATTGTCAAGGATCATGTGACGATGTTCATTATATCCATCGTCAAGGATCATGTGACGATGTTCATTATATCCATTGTCAAGGATCATGTGACGATGTTCATTATATCCATTGTCAAGGATCAAGTGACGATGTTCATTATATCCATTGTCAAGGATCATGTGACGATGTTCATTATATCCATTGTCAAGGATCATGTGACGATGTTCATTATATCCATTGTCAAGGATCATGTGACGATGAAGACGACTCAAGTCTCGGAACATTTTTTTATTATCATTATAACCTTTTTATAGCAGATTAATGGACAGCCTTTCCCTTATTCCTTATCCTTATCCAAAGGTGGATAGTCAGTATTGTTAGATGCGAACTCTCGTGTGAAATCTCCAATACCTTCTTTTTATCTCGTTAAGTCAGTTGGGTCAGTTATTCGTGGACATAATGGTATCAACATTGATAGTAGATTTAGGTCTAGTATATACACTATATATATATATATATATATATATATATATATATATATATATATATATATAATGTATGTATGTATGTATTTTTTTCCATTGGCTAAATTAATGCTTCAGTAAATTTTACTTGGAATTTACTAATGGGCCTACATCAACCCATTCCTTCTTTAATACCTGAAATATCCTTTACTAAATCGGGTAAAGTTTTAGTAATGCAAAATAATTTCCTTTTTACTTGATATTAGCTTTGAGTTCTCATCAATTTTCACTCCAAATTAATGTACATAGATATTCGTAGTTCAATGGTGCCGCTATGTCCAATATTAGCTGAGTTTTTGTGACACAGTACAAATTAGGTTTTAATTTGGTGCGGCCGAGGTATGGCCTCTGCTATTATTACACGATGTATCACCCAGGATATTTTCCTCTGCGAAGGGATGAAATATGGGCCGTAAATGATAGGGTTCATCTACAGTCGTCTTTGGAACGCAGTTCATCATTAAGCGGACTTATAAATAACCATATACAGTACACACACACACACACACACACACACACACACACACACACACATATATATATATATATATATATATATATATATATATATATATATATATATATATATATATATATGATAATAATAAATAAACAAATTAACGAAAGAAAAAAATATTGATCTTATATAATACCAATCATCCTCATATGAAATTGCTATTGATAAATATTTAATTCATGACCGCCACAAAATGATCTTCTCGCATAAAATTTGCTATGATAACTACACTCTTATATAACACCGCTTCACCTCCATATGAATGTGGTGTTACTTTTACTTCAGGTGAGAAAATGCACCTAAAATATCGATCAGTCGAAACTCAGTGATGAATTGCTCATTGGCGATAAGATGATACCTTTGGAAAATAGCCCCACCCCCCACCCCCTTCAAAAGAAATAATTTCGAGGCACTCGGTAGCTTGAAAATATTAAAGAGACCATTTTGCGGAATACCTGTTATATATATATATACCTGTATGAATCTTCACCTCATTAATTTTAATTCGCTGAATAGAAAATATCTTTGTTACTTTTTAGTATAAAATAGTTTTTTTATGAATTCTTCAGGAGAAAAATAATCTCTGATCCTTCAGGAAATACTCTTCTTTTTTATGTTTAAGGTGATAAATCTCTTTTATCTATAAACGATCTCTTACTTTTTATCGTATATATATTTTTGTTATTTTATGCATTTCTTCCTTTTTTATTATGATTATTTTTCTTACATTTTCTCATATTTTAAAAAATGGTAAGGCGGTCGACTGTGACCCAGCATAAGGTTCGATCGGCCGTTAATGTAAATATTGTACATTTTATCAGATGTTTATACTGTGTACATAAGTGTTTTAAATTATTTATATAAATGTGTTGTCAAATAAAAGCCATTTTCCCTTACGGTTGTGTTTTATTGTCACTTTCGACGGGGAGAGAGAGAGAGAGAGAGAGAGAGAGAGAGAGAGAGAGAGAGAGAGAGAGAGAGAGAGAGAGAGAGAGAGAGAGAGAGAGAGAGAGAGAATTTTGAAATAAACAGGTACTTTGTTTTACAAGAAAATTAAGATTTTTATCTCGAACTTATGATATTGTTTATTTTGAAATAGACGGTACCTTCTGTATGTATATCAAATATGTTACGAATTTTAAGTTCAATAACAATGCGGTAATCTATTGTTTACCGAGGGTGAAAATCCTTCATGTCTGATTTTATCATCTATGATCTTGATGAAGACAATATCCTAATGGAAGAAAATCCTTATTATTGTTTTGTGGTTAAAATATTTGTTTTCATTTAAAGATGTGTGTTTTCCTGTAATTGGAATTAAAGATTTTACTGTGGAAAAAAAGGAATTTATGTGTGCAAGAAAAGCGATTTGATTTTAAAAGTAAACGGAGGAAATATGGTTTGTTAGTACAGTACACCAGTTGTAATGAATCTTCTTACTAATGTATTATGATGCAAGAAATATTTACCATCAACAATATTATTGTGAATATCATTTTCGCGATACATTAGAAGAGTTCAGACTTAAGAATTTAACGAGAGTAAATGATGTAACGTATCTCGAATTAATCGGAGCATATGTTAATAAATAATATTCATAAATTAAAGAAAGTTTAGATGAGAGAGTCGAAGGAAATTCAAGCGATGATGAAACGTTTACGATAAATGAAGTCCGTGTAATTAAAAGTCGAATTATGACATTGAGAGGAGTGGTCTTTATGAAAGAGGCCCAAGTTAACAATTGTTAATAAGATAAATTAAACTTATTTTTTTTTTTCAAGAAATGTCAGATTGAAAGAATCTGATTGAAATTTTATTAATGAAAATTGCAAGTTAAGTAATTACCAATAAGGATGTTGAAGTGAATAATAATGAATATTAAAAGTTGAATAATTATTATTATTATTACTAGCCTAGCTACAATCCTAGTTGGAAAAGCAAGATGCTGTAAGCCCAAGGGCTCCAATAGGGAAAGATAGCCCAGTGAGGAAAGGAAATAAGGAAATAAATAAATGATAAGTTAACAATAAATCATTCTAAAACAGTAACAACGTCAAAACAGATATGTTATATATAAACTATTAACAACGTCAAAAACAGATATGTCATATATAAAATATAAAAAGACTCATGTCAGCCTGGTCAACATAAATGATCCTGTTAGGAGATGAAATGAATCTGGATTCGAAAAAATGAAGGTTAAACTTAGTCGTTATTAACGAAAGTTGAAATTGAGTGATGATCCTGCAGTGAGTTAAAATTGGCTTTTATCGTTAAGTTGGAATACGGGAATAATAATTTGATAATGGCACTGGAAAAGGCTAAATGAGTGTTTGTTAGAATTAAAAGTATATAACGACCCTAGACGATGTTGAACAAAGACGTTATTAATGAAACTTGAAATGTATGACATGAAAATTAGTTAAACCTGACATATAACAACGATATTAACATGGTCCTACCTCCTCAAAGGTAAATTTAATCACCCAGACGTAGTAAAACTGATTTGTTTTCAATTGACTTTGAAATGAAAAAATGAAATATAACGGACATTAAACTGGATTGATGAAAGCTGATGCAGGGCGGATTAACTTATTTTTAACAGTCTTACCTTCTCCATTAAACAGTATTCTTCTTCACCCAAGGTGTTAACTACTGCACTTTAATTGTCCAGTGCCAACTTTCCTCATATATGACATTTATTTTAGTGTTGTTTATGATCTCTTTTATTATGCATTGATTACTTTTCATATTGTTTATTTATTACTTTTACTCAATGTGCTATTTTTCCCCGTTGGAGCCCTTGAAGCTTATAGCATCCTGCTTTTCCAACTAGGGTTGTATAGCTTAGCTAGTAATAATAATAATAGTAATGAACAAAAACTAGAAGGTTTAAGATAATGAAAGGTTTGATGAAACTTGAAGTCAAATAAGGACATTGGGTGGAATAGGATAGCTTTTCATGGATGAAAGATCTAGTTTCTTGGACTACCAACTAAATTCAGAATTGAGTTATGATGCAGAAGAAAGTAGATCCACGTCTTTATTAATGAAAGTTGAAGTGAAAAAGTAACATGCAAGGAAGTTGAACACTTTTTTTATGAATGAAAGTCTAATGAAAGTGAAGGCATTGAATTCAGTAGACGTTTGACAGAATGTAAACAAGGTTTATATTTTTAAAATAAATTTTCATAAATGACAATTTAAAGGTTTACATTTTTGAAACTTACAGAGTTTTAAGAGTTGTAAAGTATACTCAAAATAGAGACGACTGGTGAAATCTAACCGAGGCGCTTTGCGTCAATGAGCGTAAGTCTGAAGTACATTGAATGAGGCAGTTGTTGAAAATTGTTAATCTGGGTAACTGGTTGACTATCATTTTATTCGGATATAAAATGGTAATTGAAAGTGCTATTATTATTATTATTATTATTATTATTATTATTATTATTATTATTATTATTATTATTAATTTTTGCTAAGCTACAACCCTGATTGGAAAAGCAGAATGCTATAAGTCCAAGGGCTCCAACAGGGAAAGTAGCCCAGTGAGGAAAGGAATTAAGGAAAAACTACAAGAGAAGTTCAAGAACATAACATTAAAATACACTTTTTATATAAAAACTAGAAAAAACTTGAAAATAACCAGAGGATAAAAACTTCAAAATAGGAAGAGGAAGAGAAACAAGACAGAACAGTGCGCCCGAGTGTACCCTCATGCAAGAGATCTCTAACTCAAGACATTGGAAGAATATGGTACAGAGGCTACGGCACTACCAAAGGCTAGAGAACAATGGTTTGATTCTGTAGTGTTCTTTTCCTAGAAGAGCTGCTTACCATAGCTAAAGAGGCTCTTCTACCCTTACCAAAAGGAAAGTAGCCATTGAACCGATTATTGCAACGCCCGGTAAAAGATGTAAGAAAGTTTATGTGAAGGTTTTTATAAGTATGAAAGTAAATATGAACGACAGGAAGGATCGAAGCATTCATTCGTATTTCAAACAACATCGATTACTTATTCAGTCAAGCATTTCACAAGCATGAAACCACTGATATTTTCTTTTCTTTAACATCATCGCTCGATTACAGGCGACCGTCAAACATCCGTGACAACGTCGCCATGTAAAAGTTAGGACAATATATTAATTCGGACAAATGAACGACCGTTAGCGGCGGTTTTAAGACGAGTCATACAAAATAATGAGTGTGCAGTAATGGTATATCTTTGTACTCTTATGTTTTTTTTTTTTCTCTCTCTCTCTCTTCTGGCCACCGGAATTATGCACGTCCAAGCAGTTAATGATTCGATATGTTGGCGATTCTCGTGTCTCATTGTGACCCGATATTATTCGTTTGGCTGATTCGTTGATTCGGAATTCGGTATTTTTTGTTTTTGTCGATTGCGATGGATATGTCTGCCCAAATAAACTTGGTCACTGCAAGAATAGCATGAGATAATGGGTAAAAAGATCTTTTATTTTTAATTTAGGAAGTTCAATAGAAGCAGACGGGTTTTATAGATCGGCCTACGATTGCCAGGGAACTGGCTCTCTCTCTCTCTCTCTCTCTCTCTCTCTCTCTCTCTCTCTCTCTCTCTCTCTCTCTCTCTCTCTCTCTCTCTCTCTCTCTTTGTGAGATGGCTTTAATGTACCTTTTACAACTTAGAGAGTTTGGTACATGATGCTATGTGGAATGCTTCTCTCACTTACTGTACATTCCTATTTTCGTATGTAACATCTTGTTTGATATTCATATTTTGATTTTTTCTTTTCGCCCTACCTTTATTAAGCATCTTCTATGAATGCAGTCACTGCATATGAAAATTTATTCAGCGCTTATCAATTTTTGCCTCACGAATTGCTTACAACGAGTATTACATATTCTTACAAACGCCCTATTAGTAACTTGCAATATAAAGTCATTCATTGCGTGTATTCACATAAAGCGACATTTGTTCATTGTTTCAATAAGAACAAGTCACAGTTTGATCTCGTTAGGGGAGTCATACATAAGAGCTTTTAAATGTGCTTTCCTGCTCAATAATTGTCATATTTAGATCTCATTCGGTCGTGAACTCTCGTGGGTGGCAGCGAGATCATTGTCTAATTTCTTCCGGTTATCCCCCGGGTGGTAATTTGCACCCGTCATTACCGCAGCTCAGATGAGATAAAGCACACTTGTAAAAAAAACACCTGCGAAATTATAGCCCCTGCAAGCAAACTTATTTCATTCACAGAAGTTAGACGGGAAGGAAAAACACGAGGATTGCACTCGTGGAAGAAAGATGTTGGTTCTCTTAGTAAGGGAAGTTGCTTGCCTGCTATATGAAGAAAGAGTATTGCTCCCTCATGGGAGATGATTGTTTTGCTATTGGGAGGAAGAGTATTGCTCCCTCGTGGGAGATGATTGTTTTGCTATTGGGAGGAAGAGTATTGCTCCCTCATGGGAGATGATTGTTTTGCTATTGGGAGGAAGGGTATTGCTCCCTCGTGGGAGATGATTGTTTTGCTATTGGGAGGAAGAGTATTGCTCCCTCATGGGGGAGATGATTGTTTTGCTATTGGGAGGAAGGGTATTGCTCCCTCGTGAGAGATGATTGTTTTGTTATTGGTAGGAAGGGTATTGCTCCCTCGTGGGAGATGATTGTTTTGTTATTGGGAGGAAGTGTATTGCTCCCTCGTGGGAGATGATTGTTTTGCTCTGGGGAGGAAGGGTATTGCTCCCTCGTGGGAGATGATTGTTTTGCTCTGGGGAGGAAGGGTATTGCTCCCTCGTGGGAGATGATTGTTTTGCTCTGGGGAGGAAGGGTATTGCTCCCTCGTGGGAGATGATTGTTTTGCTATTGGGAGGAAGAGTATTGCTCCCTCATGGGAGATGATTGTTTTGCTATTGGGAGGAAGAGTATTGCTCCCTCGTGGGAGATGATTGTTTTGCTATTGGGAGGAAGAGTATTGCTCCCTCATGGGAGATGATTGTTTTGCTATTGGGAGGAAGGGTGTTGCTCCCTCGTGAGAGATGATTGTTTTGTTATTGGTAGGAAGGGTATTGCTCCCTCGTGGGAGATGATTGTTTTGTTATTGGGAGGAAGTGTATTGCTCCCTCGTGGGAGATGATTGTTTTGCTCTGGGGAGGAAGGGTATTGCTCCCTCGTGGGAGATGATTGTTTTGCTCTGGGGAGGAAGGGTATCGCTCCCTCGTGGGAGATGATTGTTTTGCTCTGGGGAGGAAGGGTATCGCTCCCTCGTGGGAGATGATTGTTTTGCTATTGAGAGGAAGAGTATCGCTCCCTTATGGGTGATGATTGTTTAGCTATTGGAAGAAAGAATATTGCTCCCTCATGGGAGATAATTTCTTTGTTATCAGAAGAAAGAGGATTCTTTCCTTTGCCATTGGAAGTAAAAAGATTTTCCCTCACGGGAGATGATTAGTTTGCTTTTGGAACGAAGAAGATTCTTTCCTAATGGGAGATTATTGCTTTGCTATTGGAATGAAGGTGATTCTTCCGCTATGGGAGGAGATTGCTTTGCTATTGGAATGAAGGTGATTCTTCCGCTATGGGAGGAGATTGCTTTGCTATTGGAAGGAAGAGTATTGTTCCTTGTGGGAGATTATTGCTTTGCTATTGGAAGAAAAGGATTAGTCCCTCATGGGAAGTGATTGCTTTGTTATATGAAGGAGGAGGATTTTTCCCTCATTGGAGATGATTTCAAATTGAATGAAAGGAATTTCTCCTTCATGGGAGATGATTGCATTGCTATTGGAAGAGGTGATTACTTTCCAATTGGAAAGATGATTGCTTTGCTATTGGAAGGAACGCGATAGCTTACTATTGGAAGGACGATAATTGTTCCCCCATGGAAGGTGATTACTTTCTTACTGGAAGGAAGATGATTGCTTTGCTATTGGAAGAAACAGGATTGCTTGCTATTGGAAGAAACAGGATTGCTTGCTATTGGAAGGAAGTTGATTGTTCTACTATGGAGGGTGACTACTTTCCGATTGGAAAGAATATAATTACTTTGCTATTGGAAGGAACATGATTTCTTGCTATTGGCAGGAAGATGATTGTTCCTCCATGGAAGGTAATTAATTTCCTATTGGAAGGAACATGATTGTTTTGCTGTTGGAAGGAACATGATTGCTGGCTATTGGAAGGAAGATGATTGTTCCTCCATGGAAGGTGATTAGTTTCCTTTTGGAAGGTAGATGATTGCTTTGCTATTGGAAGGAAGATATTTGCTTGCTATTGGAGGGACATGATTGTTGTGTCATGGGAGATGATTGCTTGCTATAGAAAGGAACATTATTTTTCCTTCATGGGAAAATGCTGCTTGCCATTGCAAAGGAAGTAATTGTTCCCTTAAAGGAGATGATTGCTTGCTATTGGTAGGAACAAGATTCTTCCCTTAATGATGAAAGTTGATTGCTCTTTCATGTAAAGGGAATTTCGCTTTATTCGGAAAGTGGGTCAATTAATTAATTGATTCTTGCTTTCGAGTTTGCGAACTGATTATAGCAATGGAAGCTAGATCGCCACCATGAAAACGAGACGATGTGGTGCGTGCGTACATACATACACATGGATTTTCTTTAGAATGGAGAGTTGTAGGTCATGTATCCCTTCGAATCCCGGGAAGCATAGTTGAGTGTGGTTGCCAACATTAAAGGTTTAAAGGTCGCTCATGAATGGCAGAGGCAAGGGACAATGACATTGCCCTAGCAAGCAGGACAATGCCCTAGAGACTGACCATATTTTATATGATCAGCGCCCAAGCCCCCTCTCCATTCAAGCTAGGACCAGGGAGGGCCAGGCAGTGGCTACTGATGACTCAACAGATTGACCTATAGGCTCCCCAAAACCCCCCAACCTTAGCTCACAAGGATGGTTAGGTTGCAGACACTAATGGCACTAACGAAACTGAGCGGGACTCGAACCCCCGACTGGCAAACACCAGGCAGAGACGTTATATATATATATATATATATATATATATATATATATATATATATATATATATATATATATGTATATATATATATATTTATGTATTGTATGTGTGTTTTTATATATAGATATTCCATTTCTCATTGAATGAAATACAACAAGAATACAATTTGAATACTGCATAGAGAGAGAGAGAGAGAGAGAGAGAGAGAGAGAGAGAGAGAGAGAGAGAGAGAGTGAAAAAATAACTTAATTGCGGGATGCATAATGAAGCCGACGAGAGTCTCACCTGGAATGCCTTGGTAATTAGAACTCGGGTATACCTAATTTAAAGCAGGTAAACTCTTCATTATGGAGAATTCCACTTTATTGCGTTCTTCTTCTCGGGCTGAACCTCCATTTTTATTTCTTTGTTTTAATTGTTGTTCGTGTTACCGCTTTGTTTGAATTATTGTTTTGTAACAGAAGCAGTCATACTAATCTCTAGGTGATACATTTATATGTATATATATATATATATATATATATATATATATATATATATATATATATACTGTATATATGTATATGTGTATATATATATATGTATATATATATATATATATATATATATATATATATATATATATGTGTGTGTGTGTGTGTGTGTGTGTGTGTGTGTGTTTGTGTGTATATACATATGTGTATTCATTCACTCATATTGTGTGTATATATAATTGCTGCATATATATATACATATATATATATATATATATATATATATATTATCAGAGAAGGTAGCGCAGCCAGTAATTTACATTTCTCAAAGTGGACAGGGAAATAAGCAGTTCTAAAATTCCATTTATGTATCCCGACGTTTCGTGATCTTCATTATCACATCTTCCAGGGCTATAAATAAGAAGTACATTTATAATATTAAGAAACAGTAATTAAAAATATACAAATATAAAAATAAAAATTATTAAAAAAAAAAAAACTAAAAATTCAAGTAAAAATATGCATAAAACAGAAGTGGAACCAACCTCGCAGAAGCGCAAATAAAAATTGAATGGCATCAGCAATTACAGAACAAAACAAAGAAAGCTATGACAAGTGCAATTGAGTGGAGGAAGCTTGGGTGTTTAACGATGGAACCAGTGTTTTAATCAAAACTGACTCCAGAATAGACAAGTCATGGTAATTAGATACCTGTCCTATAATGCTAAAATTTTTACTGTTCAATATTTATTTTGCACATTTTAGTATGATTGCGAATATTTAAATGTTCTGGGTTGGATATTCTGCAACCTGTTCGAAAACTAACACCTCTGAGAATCAATTCTGACCTTCAACAACCTCTTGGTAGATCCTACGTAGGTCCCAGAGTTACACTTTGGGCAAATATATCGATACACTACATCAGAGGACATCAAAGGACTCAATCGATCCTTAAAGTGAAAAACCGAGCCAACTGTGAGAGGATTCTTGGGAATTAAGTTTACTACAACAGCTGGAAAATGTTGTATGATTTTTGTACACTTCTGTCTAAAGGAATCATCATGAATAAATGGAAAACTTGGATAACATCTCAACAAATTATTAAATGATAAATTGGCTCAGACTCAAAAAATAACAACAGTACCTAAACTCAAATTTTATGCGAGTTTTCCTTTTATTCGTGATGATTCCTTCAGACAGAAGTTTACAAAAATCATACAACATTTCCCAGAATTTAAATAACCACCTAATTATTGTGCAAGAAGATAAGACCGGCAGGATTGCATTATTTTGGAGTAAATGAAGAGCGTGGTGTTGTAAACAATTACCGATAAAAGTTCAGAATAATTTCTGGGAAACAGAAGATCAATGTACATTTTATAAATTCTTCTCCGTTGAACAGGTTGATATAAGTCTCCTTTCATTATTTATATGTAACTGATATATTTTAACGTTGTTACTATGTTTTTTTTTTTTCCATCATTTATATAGTTTATTTGTTATTCCATTATATCCTTCCCTCACCGGGCTACTTTCCCTGTTTGAGCCCTTGGACGTGTAGGTTTCTGTTTTTCCAACCAGGGTTGTAGTTTGGCTTGTATTGAGAATAATAGAAGATGTGCGTTCAGGGAAACTGCTGACGGTCATACAGAGGACAATGTAACAACTCGAATCGTTCTGAGACGACCCCAAGTTCACCATATGTCCCATATACCTAAAAGTTACTTCCCTACCTCTCTCAAATTTTACTTTTCCTTGACCTCAACGGTGGGCCATATGACCTACATTTAATAAATAATATCCCAAAAGTTTAAACTTGCAGCAAATCTTTTTATCTTGAACAGGTTGACATATGTCTTTTTATAGTGTATATATGAAAGATGCGTTTCAGTATTGTTACTGCTCTTGAAATATTTTATTTTGATTGTTCATTACTTCTCATGTAGTTTATTTATTTCCCCCTTTACTTTCCTTATGGGGCTATTTTTCTCTGCTGGAGCCTTTGGGCTTATAGCTTCCTGCTTTTCCAAGTAGGGTTGTAGCTTAGCCAGTAATAATAATAATAATAATAATAATAATAATAATAATAATAATAATAATAATAATTTATTCCCTGCGTGAGTCTCATCATTGGTAAGATTTATTTTTAAATCTGCAATCAACTTCTTTTAAAATTCCTGTGAGAATCAAATAATGCCAGAACAACTTCCTTACCATTGGAAATAAGAAAAGCACCAAAATCATTTGAAGCACATAACAGTAATGTCATTATATCTGTACATGGATAAAGCCTTTCGAACAGTACGTGCGTCTCTGGTATCTTATGATATCATACGATTTTATTAAGATTAAATAGATGTAGTAAAATGAGAGAATTGCTTCAAGAAAATTGAGATTCCAGCAAGAAGTGGTTACCAGGAGGAAATCTCCCGCAAAGATTGCCTTAATACACGGCGCCTTTGAAGATATATAATTATTAACAAGAACAACCAGCAAATATTTATGTGCTCTGGTGAAGTTTCCCGGAGAAGAAAGGATATCTAGATCGTAATGCTATACATGTAGTGGTTCGTCGTTTTTCTAAATGTTCGGTTTGGATGAGCTGTGTGGATTTTAAACTTTACTAGAAATACTGTCTAAAATTCTAAATTGTCTTTTGAGGTCGGTTAGCCCTTATCGATTTTGGATTCGTAAAATTTTGCTTCGGATTTATTGAACAAAATTCCTTGTAGGATCAGGGCTGACTATCACGGGGTAACCAATCTAGAGTTCATTTACCTCTGGACTTTTCTACCAGTTGTAAATTTGCAGAGGCCGTGTCCTGCTGGAAGGGCCAGGCAATCTAGAAAAATTCTTCTGGACAAACATCGACAATATAAGCGGATATGTTTGTGTTATTAGTGTTATTGTTGTTATTGTTATTTCTGTTGCTGTTGTTATGGTTGATGTTTTTGTTATTAGGACGATAATGATTATTATTATTATTGTTGTTGTTGTTGTGGTTAATGTGTCTTTTATCTTCGTCTTGGTGGAATGAAGGAGTGAAGGTGAAAGTGGAAGAGAAAAAGAGGGCTTTTGAAGAATGGCTGCAGAGTAATAGTATAGAGAAGTATGAAAAATATAGAGAGAAAAGGGTGGAAGTAAAGCGCAAGGTACGTGAGGCAAAGAGGGCAGCTGACCTGAGGTGGGGTCAGGGATTGGGTCAGTCATATGAAGAGAATAAGAAGAAGTTTTGGAAAGAAGTGAAGAGAGTAAGGAAGGCTGGCGCAAGAATTGAAGAGACAGTGAAAGATGGAAATGGAAGGTTGTTAAAAGGAGAGGAGGCAAGGAAAAGGTGGGCGGAATATTTTGAAAGTTTGCTGAATGTTGAGGATAATAGGGAGGCAGATATAATTGCTGTTCCAGGTGTTGAGGTGCCAGTGATGGGAGATGAGAATGAGAGAGAGATAACAATAGATGAAGTGAGGAGAGCACTAGATGAAACGAGAGTAGGAAAAGCATCTGGTATGGATGGTGTGAAAGCTGAGATGTTGAAGGAAGGGGGTGTGACTGTACTTGAATGGTTGGTGAGATTGTTTAATGTGTGTTTTGTGTTGTCAATGGTACCAGTAGATTGGGTTTGTGCATGTATTGTACCACTATATAAGGGTAAGGGAGATGTGCATCAGTGTTGTAATTCAAGAGGTATTAGTTTGTTGAGTGTAGTTGGAAAAGTGTATGGTAGAGTATTGATTAATAGGATTAAGGATAAAACAGAGAATGCAATCTTGGAAGTACAGGGTGGTTTTAGAAGAGGTAGGGTTGTATGAATCAGATTTTTACAGTTAGGCAGATATGCGAGAAATATTTAGCAAAAGGTAAGGAGGTGTATGTTGCGTTTATGGATCTGGAGAAAGCATATGATAGAGTTGATAGGGAAGCAATGTGGAATGTGATGAGGTTATATGGAGTTGGTGGAAGGTTGTTGCAAGCAGTGAAAAGTTTATACGAAGGTAGTAAAGCATGTGTTAGAATAGGAAATGAAGTGAGTGATTGGTTTCCGGTGAGAGTGGGGCTGAGACAGGGATGTGTGATGTCGCCGTGGTTGTTTAACTTGTATGTTGATGGAGTGGTGAGAGAGGTGAATGCTCGAGTGCTTGGACGAGGATTAAAACTGGTAGGCGAGAATGACCATGAATGGGAGGTAAATCAGTTGTTGTTTGCGGATGATACTGTACTGGTAGCAGACACAGAAGAGAAGCTTGACCGACTAGTGACAGAATTTGGAAGGGTGTGTGAGAGAAGGAAATTGAGAGTCAATGTGGGTAAGAGTAAGGTTATGAGATGTACGAGAAGGGAAGGTGGTGCAAGGTTGAATGTCATGTTGAATGGAGAGTTACTTGAGGAGGTGGATCAGTTTAAGTACTTGGGGTCTGTTGTTGCAGCAAATGGTGGAGTGGAAGCAGATGTACGTCAGAGAGTGAATGAAGGTTGCAAAGTGTTGGGGGCAGTTAAGGGAGTAGTAAAAAATAGAGGGTTGGGCATGAATGTAAAGAGAGTTCTGTATGAGAAAGTGATTGTACCAACTGTGATGTATGGATCGGAGTCGTGGGGAATGAAAGTGAGGGAGAGACAGAAATTGAATGTGTTTGAGATGAAGTGTCTAAGGAGTATGGCTGGTGTATCTCGAGTAGATAGGGTTAGGAACGAAGTGGTGAGGGAGAGAACGGGTGTAAGAAATGAGTTAGCGGCTAGAGTGGATATGAATGTGTTGAGGTGGTTTGGCCATGTTGAGAGAATGGAAAGTGGTTGTCTGCTAAAGAAGGTGATGAATGCAAGAGTTGATGGGAGAAGTACAAGAGGAAGGCCAAGGTTTGGGTGGATGGATGGTGTGAAGAAAGCTCTGGGTGATAGGAGGATAGATGTGAGAGAGGCAAGAGAGCGTGCTAGAAATAGGAATGAATGGCGAGCGATTGTGACGCAGTTCCAGTAGGCCCTGCTGCTTCCTCCGGTGCCTTAGATGACCGCGGAGGTAGCAGCAGTAGGGGAGTCAGCATTATGAAGCTTCATCTGTGGTGGAAATGTGGGAGGTTGGGCTGTGGCACCCTAGCAGTACCAGCTGAACTCGGTTGAGTCCCTGATTAGGCTGAAGGAACATAGAGAGTAGAGGTCCCCTTTTTGTTTTGTTTCGTTGTTGGTGTCGGCTACCCCCCAAAATTGGGGGAAGTGCCTTGGTATATTGATTGATTGATCTTCGTCTTTTTATTATTAGTAATATTATAGTAGTAGTGTTTGATGTTTTTATTTTGATATCAGTGTTATTAACCTAATGTTGTGGTTGTGGTTGGTAATTTTATTATTAAATATTATTATTATTGTCGCTGTGCAGCTGTTGTTGAGGTTATTACTGTGGTATTTGATGTTTTATTACTATTATTGTTGTTGTTGTTGAGGTTGTTACTGTGGTATTTGATGTTTTATTACCATTATTGTTGTTGTTGTTGAGGTTGTTACTGTGTTATTTGATGTTTTATTACTATTATTGTTATTGTTGTTGTTGAGGTTGTTACTGTGGTATTTGATGTTTTATTACTATTATTGTTTTTGTTGTTGAGGTTGTTACTGTGGTATTTGAGGTTTTATTACTATTATTGTTGTTGTTGTTGAGGTTGTTACTGTGGTATTTGGTGTTTTATTACAATTGTTGTTGTTGTTGAAGTTGTTACTGTGGTATTTGATGTTTTATTACTCTTATTGTCGTTGTTGTTGAGGTTGTTACTGTGGTATTTGATGTTTTATTACTATTATTGTTATTGTTGTTGTTGAGGTTGTTACTGTGGTATTTGATGTTTTATTACTCTTATTGTTGTTGTTGTTGAGGTTGTTACTGTGTTATTTGATGTTTTATTACTATTATTGTTATTGTTGAGGTTGTTACTGTGGTATTTGATGTTTTATTACTCTTATTGTCGTTGTTGTTGAGGTTGTTACTGTGTTATTTGATGTTTTATTATTGTTATTGTTATTGTTGAGGTTGTTACTGTGGTATTTGATGTTTTATTACTCTTATTGTTGTTGTTGTTGAGGTCGTTGCTGTGGTATATGATGTTTTATTACTATTATTGTTATTGTTGTTGTTGAGGTTGTTACTGTGGTATTTGATGTTTTATCATCATCATCATCATCATCCAAAGTAAGCGCCCACTCTAAACGAGACGAACCTAACTCCCTTACTAAAAGGCTTCCAATAAATAATGAAGAAGCGAATAACAATTGAGATAAGGTAATAATGATTGTGTAAGTATAAAAATACAAAGCATGGCACTTTGGAGTAGTGTGAAATAAGTGCTTTGTCACTTGATAAGTAATTCCTGTATTTTATTATGTGTGTTTTCTTCCCTATGAATCTTTAATGCCCTGTAGAGTTTTGTCGGTCGATTTAAGGTATTTTGGCTTGTTTACTAAAATTGAAAGATGTTGATAGTAATGATAATAATAATAATAATACTGTATAGTAAAGAGTAATTTTCTGACTGTATATACATACATACACACATATATGTATATATATATGTATGTGTATATATATAGATATTTATATATAGTTATATGCCAAACGTATAAGTACTCGGTCTCCCCGTCCTTCGGGTAGGGGCTAGAAGGAGTAGTCATGCCTTGGTGAAAGGGGTTGGGTGCACGTGTGTATATCTATCTAAATATTTAGCCGTTATTTCGACGGATTGCGTACACTAGTGATAATAATGATAATAATAATAATAATATATTTGATCAAAGTAGCTCTAGAGACATAAAAAAGGCAGTGTACATTGCAATATTAATACTCCAACATACTAAATGGTGAATCCGCCGAAGCAGAAAATACCTAGCTCTGTATTATGATAGTTTATATATTGATATGGGTGAAAATATTATATATTTTTCAAATACGGGAATTACAACCTTCCACTTTATTTCTTGATCAATTTATTCGTTCGTTCAGCTCGTAAATCTATAGATTCTTTATATGAAGCGAAACATCATTCAAAGTGAATTTCCTAACAAAAGACGCGGGAATTGCGATCGAGGGCTTAATCTTTTATTGGATCACTTGCATTATGCTCTTTCGTTGATCTTTTATTTACTATGGTATAGAAGGCTTAGTTTTTTTTATCTCTTTGATGTTTTATTCTGTTGTTATGTGTCCATTAGTAAAACTTATACTCAAATGTTTGCTATTTTATCATAAAAATATTTTTATGGGGTTACAAATGTTCCTTTTTAGATGATGGAGTTACATTGATAGCAAAGAAGAATTTATTTTATGGAACGAAATTTTGGCCTTTGGTATTTTCCTATCTATGTATCCATCTATCTATCTATATACACATATTTATTTATTTATTTATTTATGAATTTGCTGTGATCAGTAACATTCTTAAATACCAACCAATGGTTCCAAGGTTTCGGCCCATCAGGGAGAACAGGCAAGTTGGGAAGCTTTATTTAAAACACACAAGACCGTGTGAACCATAAGTAGAAATCATTTTCGGTCACGATGCAATGAAGATGCTAGAAAGCTTGTAAATGAATGTCCTACTTGTAATAAGTATAAAAGTCATGTAAATGTCAGAGCTCCTTTAGAAAAGTATACTAGAAATTTATATCCCTTTAACGTAGTTTAAATGGACCATTTGAGGCCTATTCCAAAAACCTCGAGAGGAAATAAGTATGTACAGGGTTTCATAGATTATTTAACTCGGTATTTAGACATTTTTCTTGTAAGAGATAGGACTGCCATAGCGGTAGCAGAAGCATTAAAGACCAGGATAATCACTGTATTGATCATGTACCTGCTAAGTAGATTTCTGTGGAGGGTTCAACCAGGATGAGTAAATGGTCATTTGGCTACCAACATCATTCCTAAAGTTTGGCTGAGAATCCAATGGGCAACTTCGTAACGGTTCGGTTCATTTGCTATTGCCCCACCTTTTGGAACACGGCCTCTTGCATTGGTAGCCCGTATGAGAGAATTAATTAAATCGGCAGTTCAAGTTAACAGACTCATTAGTTCTGTGTCTTCTTCAATTGCACAAAAAATTGGCTTATTGAGAAAGTCTTACAAGATTTTCGGTGATCAATCTATTCTGAAGAAGTGTTTTAATTCTTTCATTCTACCTTGTTTCGATTATTATTCTCCTGTCTGGTCTTCAGCTGCTGATTCTCATCTTAATTTGTTGGACAGAAACTTACGGTCTATTAAATTTCTTATTCCTAATCTAGATATTAATCTTTGGCACCGTTGTTCAATTAGTTCATTATGCATGTTGCATAAGATTTTTCATAACTCTGACCATCCTTTACATTCAGATCTCCCTGAACAATTCTATCCTGTTCGTAATACTAGGCAGGCAGTTAATTCTAATAGCCAGGCCTTCTCCATCATGAGGCTCAATACTACACAGTATTTTTGAAGTTTTATTCCAGCTGTTACCAAGTTGTGGAATGATCTTCCTAATCGGGTAGTTGAATCAGTAGAACTTCAAAAGTTCAAAGTTGGAGCAAATGTTTTCGTGTTGACCAGGCTGACATGAGTCTTTTTATAGTTTATATATGACATATTTGTTTTTGACGTTGTTAATAGTTTATATAGGACATATCTGTTTTGACGTTGTTACGGTTTTTAGAATGATTTATTGTTAATTTATTCTCATCATTTATTTATTTGTTTATTTCCTTTCCTCATTGAGCTATTTTTCCCTATTGGAGCCCTTGGGCTTATAGGATCTTGCTTTTCCAACTAGGGTTGTAGCTTGGCTAATAATAATAATAATAATAATAATAATAATAATAAGACTTTGGAGTACACTAGAGGTTTTTGTGACTAATTTTCAAAGGTATGTGATTGAATAAAAAGATAAAGGTGGGAGGGGGAAGTATTCTGATTTTGAAGGGGAAATCTCTCAACGCAGTTAGATACCCCCCCCCCCCAAGCAGTTCTCAAATAGGAAGAAGCTCTTAGGAAAGAAGCTCTTGAAATTAAACCTGTTCTCACTAGGGAGTCATCCTTGATCCACCAGTTCAAGGATGACTTATGTCAGTTAAGCGTCATGAAGGAAGTCCCGGGGCCAAAACAACCTATTAAAAATCAAATGCCTCTATTCTATGTACGATAGATATATTATTGAAATCTTTTGAGGAGTTTCTGCTGGTGCCATCTCTCTCTCTCTCTCTCTCTCTCTCTCTCTCTCTCTCTCTCTCTCTAATGTGACCAAATGAACAGGAAAAGCACATCCCTCTCTTGTAAGTTACTTGTGAATTATGAATTGGTCCGTTACGATTAAGGTTTTTTTTTTTTTTATGATAAAAACCTTATTTTATTTATGGTTAGGAAATTATTTACAGACAATTCAGCTAATTGGAAGCAAACACGGTCTGGTGAATATATACGCTTTATATCATCTATGACCGAACATTTTGTCATGTAGCCTATTTTCAGGCAATTTTACAAGGGGAAATGGGAGGGGAGAAATAGGGGAGGGTGGGGATGTGTGTGTTGTATTATCTGAAATCCAATGCGTCAGTGATAGCAATAATATGGCGGAATACTCTTAATTAATTTACCGGTGGCGGGCGGAGGTCATATCAGTTTTAATTAATAACAGGTAGATGGCTATTTAATTAAAGCGTTGATTGCAGCACAGCAATGACAGAGAGAGAGAGAGAGAGAGAGAGAGAGAGAGAGAGAGAGAGTATTTAGATGAAAGAATATCCAGTGTCGTATTTCTTAACTATTAATATTTTTAGGAAATAATCAACTTATTTACTCGTATTGTTTGTCTGCTTTTTGAGGAGCACGTGCCATGATGTAACTATAATTATGTTTTTATTTTTCTTTAGATTTTATCATCGTCCTGTTTCATCTTCAACTTTATTTCTTCATTTTCACCATGTCCTGCTTTATTTCTCAAGGATCATCTTGATCAAGGAAGATTACCCATTATGAATAGATTCGAAAGATATATATATATATATATATATATATATATTCAAATAAGCCATATATATTTTTGATATATTAATGTCTGGATTCTCTTAACAACCTCGGGATCACAGACCCAGGCGAAATTTCACAAAGACAAGAGCTTGGCTCCGGCCGGGAATCGAACCCTGGTCGGCAAGCTTATATAGACAGTGACTAACCCACTTGGCCACTTGTACAAAGTGGGTTAGTCACTGTCTATATAAGCTTGCCGACCAGGGTTCGATTCCCGGCCGGAGCCAAGCTCTTGTCTTTGTGAGATTTCGCCTGGGTCTGTGATCCCGAGGTTGTTAAGAGAATCCAGACATTAATATATCAAAAATATATATGGCTTATTTGAATATGAAAAACACGTAAAAATGTGCAAAATTTATCATATATATATATATATATATATACACACACACACATATATATATATATATATATACACACACACACATATATATATATATATATATATGTGTGTGTGTATATATATGCAACAGTAAATGCAGCTGTTTCTAGTCCTCTGCAGGACAAAGGCCTCAGACATGTCAGTTCATATCTTAGGTTTAGCCAGTTTCCATCACCACGCAGCCCAGTGCGGATTGATGATGAGAGATTTTCGTCTGATCGCTCAAAGCAAACCAACCTAGTTTGGGTGGCCCTGACTAGAGCAAACCTTCTCACCAGGTTAAGAGATCCCCATTCAGAAAGGGATATATATATATATATATATATGTGTGTGTATATATATATATATATATGTGTGTGTGTGCGTGTATGTGTGTGCGTGTGTATATATATATATATATATATGTGTGTGTGTGTATATATATATATATATATATATTGCTGTATATTAATTACATTATACCTTTCATCTTTATAAAATGTTCTCATTAATAAACATGAAATATTCCTGTCTGATTCTTGGCGCGCTGTCATATATGCATACGAACTGACGAACGCACGTCTGACAACAAGCCTTGAAGCTCTCTCCCTCTGAAAAAAAAAAAAGAAAATGGAAAAAAAAATGCCGAAAATGAAACTTGGAGAGAAAGAAAACGAGATCTAGCTTTTAATGACGTTATTCAAGATTTCAATTAAAATCACGATAATGAGCTTTAGCCTCATTAACTGAAAAACAGATCTCTTAATTGGGGAGGGGGAGAGGAGGAGATCGAAGGGGGACACCCCCACCCCTGGCTGTAGAGGTAATCCTTTAATTTCGTAAAGGATTACACGCTTTGAATAGCTTCCAAATTTGATATACCCGGCCAGCGATTTATGGATTAAGTTTTTTTTAGGTGATTTTCTTTATTCGCCTCATCATTTTTATTGTTATTATTATTGTTTTATTTGTGATTAAGGACTTTTATAATCAGTGGTATTAATTTTATTTCCTTAGTTGTTATTACCATTTTACATTATTGTTGTTGAGAGTATTAATACTGTTATTATTATTATTATTATTATTATTATTATTATTATTATTATTATTATTATTATTACTTGCTAGGCTACAACCTTAGTTGGAAAAGCTGGATTTTATAAGCCCAAGGGCTCAACGGGGATAATAGCCCAGTGAGGAAAGGAAATAAGGGAAAACTACAAGAGAAGTTCATAAGGAAGAAAACACACACAAAAAAATTTCTTATCAAGTGATAAGGCACTTATTTGATACTATTCCAAAGTACGTTGCTGTTGCTGTTATCATAATATATTTATCTTTGTAAATCTTCAGTTGTTTTTCTGTTGTAATTTTTTTTCTTGAAAAATAAGTACTAAAGAGGACTATTTAGACTTTAGAAGGACACTCCTAAATCAAACCATTGTTCTCTAGTCTTGGGTAGTGCCATAGCCTCTGTACCATCGTCTTCCACTGTTTTGGGGCAGAGTTCTCTTACTTGAAGGTACACTCGGGCACACTATTCTCTCTAACTTCACTTCCTCTTGTTTTGTTGAAGTATTTATAGTTTATAGAGGAAATATTTAATTTAATGTTGTTACTATTCTTAAGATATTTTATATTTCCTTTACTCACTGGGCTATTTTCCCTGTTGGGCCCCTTGGGCTTAAAGCATTCTGCTTTTCCAACTAGGGTTGTAGCTTAGCAATTAATAATAATAATAATATGCTCTCAATCATAAGTAAACAAATAGAAATATACTTACATTTTTTCTGGGGTATGCCTTTGCCCAGGTATTTAGATACATATACTGTACATATAATATTCTAGTCTTGGCTTCGTCCAGATATGTATAAGAAATATACATGTAGTTTTCAAAGGTATACCTTTGTCCAGGTATGTATATACACATTCTCATTTCTAAGCTATCTCTTTCCCCGGGTATGTATAGCCTATATGTGTACACTTGTAGGATATGCCTCGGCTCAGGTATTTACTGTATATACATTAACATAAGCTTTTCTAATGTATGCCTTTGCACAGGTATGTGTATACATATACTGTATACTGTATGTACATGTAGCTTACTCTTGGTTAACCCTGGGTCAGATATGTTAATATTTACACATTTATGAGTATTTAAAGCCCAAATATAAATATTAAATGATATTCTATACATAAGTACTATCAAAAACACGTTTGTGCAGCAACATCGGTATTAGTTTTAGCTTTTTTTTTTTTTTTTTTTTTTTTTTTTTTTTTTTTTTTTTTGAACGAGGAGGGCTTCGAACGTTGGTGGGTATCGTTTGAACGGAACTCTACGGATATTATTGCCGCGTCCCGGTTATTGGAAGTTTCATTTTGACTTTTATTAAGGGACAAAATATTTAATGAGAAATGTGTTCTCCCCTTCCCCCAATATCTCCCCCCCCCCCACCTTACAGCTACCATACCCCACCCACCCCACTCCATCCCACCTCACCCCGTGCAACCTAAGCTTTGGTATCGAGTGACCTCGCTTAATAATCCAAAGGCTGTCTGATGCTGTTGTTGTTGTTATTGTTTTTTTTTTTTTTTTTTGCTTATACTGGTGTTTATGAGTGAATATATTTTGGGGTTGTTGATTTAGACTTATTCCATTCAGTCTTTTTTCGTTTTGACTAATGATAGTTATACTACTACTACTACTAATATTATTATTATTGTGTCTTTTGTTACAGTTATTATTGTTATTATATTAATAATAACAATAATAATAATAGTAATATAAACGACCGTGATAGATTTTGTTATAGATCTTTACCAATAGCTTATTTGAATTGCGCTATGCGAATTTGTGTGTTAATTAGTTCCTGGGGGCCCGTATGCCCATTGCAAAGTTACATTTCATAGAAAGATTTTCTTCCCGTTTTTAAAGATTTTACTTCTACAATTACAATTGGCCCGTCTTTTAGCGAATGCTGGAGGTTGAAAAGTAGAGCCAAAGACGATCACAACACTCAGGAGGTTGCAAAATCTGCCATTAGAGTTTTTAAACTCTTAAATAAAAAAAAAAAAAAACTTGAGGATAGATTTGAAGCTCTTGTCTCTTAAAGTGACGAGGCTTTGACATTTTAATAGACTCGCTTCACACGAGCGGATTGATACCACGCGGTTTTCTCTGCGCGGATTATATACCAATGAAGATCAATAAGGCCTTTTACGCGCTTCCCGCTCGGAAGGATTTCCGAGCGGTTGTGATTTATTAGCCGCTTGCACTGTTAATTCGCGCGGTTCCAGTATAGCGGCTTATAGGAACTACGGGGCCGCTCGGGGAAAACCCTCTCGTGTTCTGAAGACATGCCTCCCAACGAGTGGAAATATTTCCATAAGGAATAAATCCGCTTTTGATAAGCGAGCCTTAAGCTTATTACAAACATTAGCAGTCTGATGTGAGCGAATGTGGTCATTATATGGACTTGAAGACCGAAAGGTGAGACACTGATAATCCTGATGCTAACAGTTTATCGATTTGTTTTATTAGAATGGCGTTACATCAACAAGTTGTTGAGCAGCAAGGAAGCATCCTCCAAATTTCGCACTTTTCGTGGTTATATCCTACAACCATGTTTTGATATAAAAAGGCGAAAAATATCTAGGATTTCTTCACTTGTGATGGTAGTTTCTTTTCTTACTGATTTTATTATTACGTATTAAATGTCAAAATCAGTTATTTTGATAAGGATGATTTTCGGAAGTCCTCAGTATGATACAAATCTTTTTTTTTTTTTTTTTCAGGGCAATGCTGTTAAACTATGGGGAGAGGTTTATATATATATATATATATATATATATATATCCAGTGGTTAAGTTAGCAAGACACAGCAAGAACGATATAAAGGGATTAAAACTACTCTTAATTACTGCCCTCTAAAATAATTGAACATTATTTACAAAAAATATTTTAGAAAGGTGAATCCAAATTCTGATATTTCAGAACTTACTGAACATTAATAAATATAACAAAGGAGAATTGTCCTACATTTTTTCATACATGTGATGCAAACCAGAAGTGCACAAATATTTTTTTTTTATATAAAAATCAAATGAATTTTTCTATTTTGAAATAATTGATGTCCTTTTATAAATGGTTTTGCATTTAAATGTTTCAAAATGAAATAGGTGTCTGGATAGGGCTGTAATGTGATATTTCAGTGTATAGACAAGAGAACTTTGAGAGTACGTCCATTTTACACGGTTTTTAATTTTTTCTGCTCCAACACAACTTGTTTGCCGATTTTACTATTTTCCCAAAAAGGACTAGTTTACTTTTCCTCGAAAGACATAGTTCAACAGCAAACCGATTTTAATTGTTTGTACTTCGCGAAGGTATTACACAGCAATCTTATATAATCAACATTTCCTGCCCAAGACGAAAGAGAAAGGAGGAGGTCTGAGGACCGCAGTCATCAAAGCTGTGGTTTCGGGTCTTATTAGTGATTAAGAACTCAGAGGGAGAGAACGTGCCGTCATTTTGCTGTCATTAATCTCATGTTGTGGTCTTGCAATGTCTCGCCCTTTTTATTTGGTCAATCAGTAAGACCAATTGGTCTCGCATTTCAAAGATGCATCGACGTGGCGCTTCCGGTGTACCGTACCCCTGAACTCAATTTTTTTTTTCTTTTTATTATTATTATTATTATTACTTACTAAGCTACAACCATAGTTGGAAAAGCAGTATGCTATAAGCCCAGGGGCTCCAACAGGGAAAATAGCTCAGTGCGGAAAGGAAAAAAGGAAAATAAAATATTCTAAGAAGAGTAACAACAATAAATATCTCCTATATAAACTATAAAAACTTTAAAAAAGGTTATGAAGGTTTTCCTTGGTTTGCTAGCTTTCAGTTCCTGTGTCTTACCTCGCTATTATTATTATTATTATTATTATTATTATTATTATTATTATTATTATTATTATTATTATTATTGTTGTCATTATTATTATTATTATTATTATTATTATTATTATTATTATTATTATTATTATCATTATTATTATTATAAGCCCAAGGGCTCCAACAAGGAAAAGTAGCCCAATGCGGAAAGAAATAAGCCAATGAATAAACTACAAGAGAAGTAATGAACAATAGAAATAAAATATTTAAAGAACAATAACGAAATGAAAATAAATCTTTCATATATAAACTATAAAAACTTTAAAAAAAAAACAAGAGAAAGAAAAATAAGATTAAAAAGTGTAACCGAATGTACCCTCAAGTAAAGAGAACTCTAACCCAAGACAGTGAAAGACCATGGTGTAAAGGCTATGGCATTACCCAAGACTAGAGAACAATGGTTTGATTTAGGAGTGTCCTCCTTGAAGAACTACTTACTATAG
>NC_090754.1:69128101-69130601 GCF_036898095.1 Palaemon carinicauda
CATGTACCAAGAACATGTGTTTTGCTCCAGTGGTATAGATTTTGCACCTTGAAAACAGGTTTTATGTTAATCAATTTGCTTGTTTTTTTTTTTTCGTGAAAATTTTTTTGCACGCTTATCGTTTTACATAGAGAGTTTAGGTTCAACATCATAAGTGTTAATTTTGTACCGATTATAGACTATACTCTTTGCACCTTAAGCAGGAGTTTCACATAGGAAGTATAAATGCTAGATGGAATCATACCATTTTTCAATTAGTATTATCTCTTATACATGGAAGGAAAATGAGTTTTTGCATAGCATAAAAGCTGTGGTTTTGTAGGAAAAGTTTTCATTGCTCTTGCATCCATTATTTTGGCTATAGAGCAATCATTGTTGCAAAACGTTTTATATCAGAATCTTCGGCGCTTTGTCTTAATTACATTATATTCATATCAACTTAGCACTTCCTCATAACTAGTTCTTAACATATGGTATTTAGGTCTCTCTCTCTCTCTCTCTCTCTCTCTCTCTCTCTCTCTCTCTCCTGCATTCAGGGTAGAGGGTGTGTCAGGATGGCACCCGCTTACTCTTTACCCAAGCGAAGGGATTGGTAAACAACGCCACCTGATATCTTAATGCAGCGGCAGAAACAGCTGCCGTTGCAGAGAGAGAGAGAGAGAGAGAGAGAGAGACTTCATATCCTACATCAACTTGTAATGACTATTGTTAACCTATTAACTTTTTTGTTCATTTCTCTCTCACATCCTTTAGTTTGTTCCCCCTTTATTCCTCTTCGTATTCATCTCCTTTTTTCTTATAGCTTTCCTTGCATCTTTAGTTTGAGTAGAATTAAGCATCGAGATTCCTTCAGTATTACACCCATCCCTTAGCTGTCTCCGCCCTCCTCCCCCCCTCCCCTCTTCAATACAAGGCCCGGAAGTCATTGTGCCAACAGCGTCAGTAGAAACATATTGAGGATGACATTATTATAAGTATCAAGCTACCACGTGTCTCCATTCACAAGACTATTTTCCTTCTCTCTTACTCGTATAATGTACGGTACGTATATATGTGTGTGTATATATATATATATATATATATATATATATATTGGGGTCCATGATGATATATCAGTATTAAGTTCCATCATTTACACACGTATGATATATATATATATATTATTATTATTATTATTATTATTATTATTATTATTATTATTATTATCCAAGCTACAACTCTAGTTGGAAAAGCAAGATGCTATAAGCCCAGGGGCTCCAACAGGGAAAAATAGCCCAGTGAGGAAAGGAAATAATGAAATAAATAAATGAAGAGAACAAATTAACAATAAATCATTCTAAAAACAGTAACAACGTCAAAACAGACATGTCATATATAAACTATTAACAACATCAAAAACAAATATGTCATAAATCAACTATAAAAGACTCAAGTCCGCCTGGTCAACAAAAAAGCATTTGCTCCAACTTTGAACTTTTGAAGTTCTACTGATTCTACTGTGTATGTATGTAATGGTGAAATGATAATGTCTCATAATGAAATGTAATCATTCATATATCATCATCAGCCATAGGTAGTCCACTGCAGCACAGAAGCCCGAGACATGTCCTTCCACTTCCTTCTGTTTATGGTTTTTCTATGCCAGTCTATACCATCAAATTTTCTTAGCTCTTCAATCCATCTTCTTCTCTTCCTTCCCCTTCTTCGTTATGCTCTTCTTACTGTCCATCTATTATTTGTCATTCTCATTATATGCCCTGCATATGTCCATTTCTTTTTATTACATGTTGTTAGAATATCTCTACTTTAGTTTGCTCTCGTATCCAAGTTGCTGTTTTTCTGTTTCTTAGTGTTATTCCCATCATAATGCTCTCCATAAGTTTTTAGTTATAACTAACTTACTGTATGTTTTAAGCCGTTAGTAAGACTTCAAGTTGCTGATGCATAAGTTAGTGCTGGTAGGACCATCTGATTACATACTTTCTATTAAAGAAATAGCATTTTTCGTAATATAATTTTGTTTACCAAAAGCTCTCCATCCCTGGCTATTCTTTCTTTTAATTTCTGTCTCATGTCCTGGGGAAACCATCTCTTTGTGGTTCTCCCCTAACCCTTATTATTTGTCTCTGCATTTTTCTTTGAACATTATCTCAGTTTTACTCATATTCATTTTTAGTCCAACATTTCTGTTTTCTCTATTTAAATCTGCTGTCATCTCTTGCAATTCCTCCCGTGATACATTGAATGGAACCATGCCAGATGCATATATATATATATATATATATATATATATATATATATATATATATATATCTACAGTTGGTTTGGGATGAGCTCGATAGCCCCTATAACCCACTGGCTGCTACACACCATAGTTGATTGATTAATAGGTAACTAATATTGGTCAACAAGATACGACAATATTTTTCGGGAAGGGTGCCTCAAGTTGTTTCTCAATTGAAGAATCTAATTCGTTGTCACTGCATCTCATCTCTCTCTC
>NC_090754.1:69138101-69160601 GCF_036898095.1 Palaemon carinicauda
CTTTTTGATGTTTTTGTTGACATGTTAATCCATCATCATTTCCTGGCAAAATAGGAGGGGGAAAAGAATAGGATATTGGATTTCTTGAGGTTTATTCTTTTCTTAGAAAAGCTTCGTGGTAACCTGATAAACTTATTTCTTCATCGTCAAGGAAGTATGAGGATGATGATAAAGATAAAGATAATGATGGAAATAATGACATTATTGGTAAAATTATACAAGAATAATGATGAAAGTGATAATTGGAATAAGTATTTACTGTAGTTTTATTTGTGTTGTTATACGAGTTTCACATTTAATAAAAGAATCGTAAAGATGAATATTGTATTATGAAAATTATGAATTGGGAGATTAGATTTATATTTGTTAGGTATTTTCTCTCTCTCTCTCTCTCTCTCTCTCTCTCTCTCTCTCTCTCTCTCTGTATTTCCCATGGCAGAAATGGAGTGTTTTTGGTGGAATGTTTCACCCCACAAAGTCCCCGGGTGCCAAGCACACGTCACACGCCCATCATTCATACTGGTGTTGACAGGTCATGGGCGCCTAACCCTCCCACCCCACGCCCCAAGGGTAGCACCCCCTCCCCCGTTCTTTCCTTTTTTAACAATTCTCCCTTTCCCTCGGGATCCCGTGAGTAACATCCCCCTTCTCCCCCTGTTACTAAAATTTAATATCTGACCACGCCCACAGCGTTACTGGCCCACACATGCCTAGCCACGCCTACTGCGTAAAGGATGTAATTCAATCATTATATAGGAATCTCTCTCTCTCTCTCTCTCTCTCTCTCTCTCTCTCTCTCTCTCTCTCGTATTTAGTTTCCTATTCCAATATTAAACATTTTTTTACTCATTGTCACCTTACCTTATATTTTGTTCTTCAATGAAGAACATTGTCAGTAAATATGTGTTTGCTTAAGTTGTGAAATAATCTCTCTCTCTCTCTCTCTTTCTCTCTCTCTCTCTCTCTCTCTCTCTCTCTCTCTCTCTCTACCCTAGCATTAGAGGCTTGTGATATTGATAGATGAAAGTAACTTATATGATTTTCTTTATATTTATTTCCTTGTGATTTTTTTATACTTTTATTTAATCTTCAAAGGAAATTTGCATATATATTTCTGTATTGATCGGATTCAGCCACTGTTTATGTTCTACTGTATGTTTCTGTCACTATTTTTTTTATTGTTTGCGTTTTTTCTAGTTCATGTTTAATGTTTATCATGCATACACATCACTTTGGTTTTCAGTCAGTTTTTTACGTATTATTTGTGAAAGAATTTTTCAATTACGCAAGACCAGTGTTATATGAATACTAGGTATTGCGATGTTAATGGTCTTTAAATGCTTTTAGTAGCTAGATGTTTGGAATGTATGTATCGTAGCTGCATTTTAATGTAAAGGTTCTGTTACTGTGACTGGTGTATTTTGTGATTGGGAGGCTGTATTTGGTTGGATTATTCCTTATTGACAAGGAAGAATAAAAGTTCTGTTACCGGGGGATTTAATTTTTTAAAGGAAGAATAAAGGTTTTGTTACTAAAGGATTTAATATTTACACGGAACAGTAAATGTTACTGGATGATTTAATTTTTTAAAGGAACAATAAATGTTCTTACCGGACGATTTGATCTTTACAAGGGACAATAAATGTTATTATTGAAAGATTTAGTTTTTACAAGGAACAATGAATGTTACTGGAGGATTAAATTTTTACAAGGAACATTAAATGTTACCGGATTATTTAATTTTTACAAGGAACAATAATTGTTGTTACCGGAGGATTTAATTTTTACTAAACAATAAATGTTACTGGAGGATTTGATTTTTACAAGGAACAATAAATGTTGTTACCTGAGGATTTAGTTTTATAAGGAACAATAAATGTTACTGGGGGATATAATTTTTACAAGGAAGAATAGAGGTTGTTACTGGAGTGTTTAATTTTTTACAAGGAACAATAAATGTTCCCGGAGGATTTAATTTTTACAAGAAAGTATAAAGGTTGTTCCCGGAGGATTTAATTTTTACTAGGAACTATAAATGGTATTGGAGTATTTAATTTTTACAAGGACCAATAAATGTTGTTACCAGAGGATTTAATTTTTACAAGGAACAATAAATGTTGTTACTGGATTATTTAATTTTTACGAGGCTCATTATATGTTACCGGAGGATTTAATTTTTTCAAGGAACAAGAATTGTTGTTACCAGAGGATTTAATTTTTACAGGGAATAGTAATTGGTGTTACAAGAGGATTTAATTTTTACAGGGAACATCAAATGTTGCCAGAGGAATTAATTTTTACAAGGAACAATAAATGTTGTTACCGGAGGATTTTATTTTTACTAAACAATAAATGTTACCGGAGGATTTAATTTTTACAAGGAACAATAATTGTTGTTACTGGAGGATTTAATTTTTACTAAACAATAAATGTTACCGGAGGATTTAATTTTTACAGGGAACAATAAATGTTGTTACCTGGGGATTTAGTTTTTATAAGGAACAATAAATGTTACTGGGGGATATAATTTTTACAAGGAAGAATAGATGTTGTTACTGGAGTGTTTAATTTTTTACAAGTTACAATAAATGTTGTTACCGGAGGATTTAATTTTTACAGGGAACAATAAATGTTGTTACCTGAGGATTTAATTTTTACAAGGAACATTAAATGTTACCGGACGATTTAACTTTTTACAAGGAACAATAAATGTTGTTACCGGAGGATTTAGTTTTTACAAGAAACAATAAATGCTATCGGACGATTTAATCTTTACAAGGAAAATAAAATGTTACCGGAATATTTAAATTTTACAAGGAACAATAAATGTTACCGGAGGATTTAATTTTTACAAGAAATCATAAAGGTTGTTACCGGAGGATTTAATTTTTGCAAGGAACAATAAATGTTGCTACTGGAGGATTTAATTTTTACAGGGAACAATAAATGTTGTTACCTGAGGATTTAATTTTTACAAGGAACATTAAATGTTACCGGACGATTTAACTTTTTACAAGGAACAATAAATGTTGTTACCGGAGGATTTAGTTTTTACAAGAAACAATAAATGCTATCGGACGATTTAATCTTTACAAGGAACATAAAATGTTACCGGAGTATTTAAATTTTACAAGGAACAATAAATGTTACCGGAGGATTTAATTTTTACAAGAAAGCATAAAGGTTGTTACCGAAGGATTTAATTTTTGCAAGGAACAATAAATGTTGTTACTGGAGGATTTAATTTTTACAAGGAATAATAAATGTTGTTACCAGAGGATTTAATTTTTCCAAAAAATATTAAAAGTTACCAAAGGATTTAATTTCTACAAGGAACAATAAATGTTACCGGAGGAATAATTTTGACAAGGCCCAATAAATGTTGTTACTGGAGGATTTAATTTTTACAAGGAACAATAAATGTTATCAGAGGATTAAATTTTTACAAGGAACATTAAATGTTGTTACCGGAGGGTTCAATTTTTACAAGGAACAATAATTGTTGTTACCGGAGGATTTAATTTTTACTAAACAATAAATGTTACCGGAGGATTTAATGTTTACAAGGAATAGTAAATGTTGTTACTGGAGGATTTGATTTGTACAAGAACCAATAAACGTTGTTACCGAAGGATTTAATTTTAACAAATAACAATAAATGTTACCGGAGGATACAATTTGCACAAGGAACAATTAATGTTGCTAGCGGAGGATATAATTTTTACAAGGAACAATAAATGTTACCGGAGGATCTAATTTCTCTAAGGAAGAATAAAGATGATGTTACCTGAGAATTTAATTTTTACAAGGAAGCATAGGGGTTGTTACCGGAGGATTCAATTTTTGCAAGGGAGAATAAAGGTTGTTACTGGATTTAATTTTTACAAGGAATAATAAAGGATGTTACTGGAGGATTTAGTTTTTACAAGAAAAAATAAATTTTGTTTTCGGAGCATTTAATTTTTTACAAGGAAGAGAACTAGAAAAGCACTCTTATAGAGTGGAGACTTCCACCACGGCAGCTTATTTTTCAAAACCAGCTGGCCTTTCCCAGAGTCAGTTTAGACCGTAGGCGTATTTGAAGTATGTGTGATAACCATGTGCAAACTTGTGGCCAAGGTTAGGGATAATTCGGTCGACCTTTTGCTCGACCTTGACCTTGACCTTTCACCTAGGACATTCATAGTTGAATCACTTCCACGTCTCAACATAATAATTAATCCCCGAAAGTTTCGCTACTCTTTGAGTAAAATTATGGCCAGGAAGTTGTTCACAAACAGGAGCGAAAACATAACCTCCTCCCAACTTCGAAGGCGTAGGTAATAAAGGTTATCACCGAAGAATTTAATCTTTACAATGAAAAGTAAAGGCTTTTACCGGAGGATTTAATTTTCATTCAACGATGCTTGTTTTTAGTATGATTTTCTCATTGCTTTTATTTGAATCACAAAACAGGTTTTTGTTTATGTGTGTAATTATCGATAAACCATACTATGCACACACAGACACACAGACACAAGAAAGGAGAAAGGAGAAGGCAAAGAAAATAGCCATCTTTCATTCCATTATTCCCAGAGTAAGTGAATTCTTGCAGAAGCCGAAGGTATATTTTGTGCCCAGTGGTATGTAACCATTATAAGCAAAACGAAAATTAAGCACAATTGTTGTCCGATGACAGACGAGCTCCTCGCGTGCCAGTTGCAAGGAATAGAGAAGAGGGAAAGGGGGAGGGGGTTAGCTGGTGCCGTTATAAGAGTAGGGGGGAGAGGAGAGTTGGGCTTGAGCCTCTGATGACAGGGGGTTAAGAGGTCACAACGGCAGAAAGCTTTTGGAGTTGAAAAGGAGAAATTGGATTTGGTCTTTTGAGCTGTCTGGGACTTTGAGTGACCCTAGTCATTGTAACGCCAGGTAAAGTCTTTGTTAATAAATCGAATCGGTATTAGTTTTGGCAATTCTTGAATTATGGGTGGACTGGGTATGTCTTTCTGCATGTTGGCCCAGCATCAAATATTAACCCTATGGAGAACAATGCATATTTTCCTAGTGTGCTTTTGCGAAAAATTTCAAGTTGACCAGTCGGTGACTGATGCTGCCTGTAATTCCAAATCATGAGTTTTTTTTTTTTTTTTTTTTAGGGTGAACGTACAAACGAAATAATTAAAATGCCTTGGGACTATATAATCTAGTCTACATGTCAATTCAATAAGTCTATTTACCCACAGGTCAACGGACATTTGTATGGCATGCATCCATATTTCAAGTTTGGTACAGTTGAGGTCCTTTCAGTGAATTAATATCTTCATAACCAGGGCTATAAAGGGAATCAATGGCTTACAATTATAGTATATGAAAATGATGGATTAGCGAGAATTGGTTGATAGCATGTAGGCATTTGGAGTCCTCTGTCCTGAGGCATCATCGTTCTACACTGGCCCACAAGAAGGGAGACTTATTTTACTTTGTTAGAAGAGACTCTTCAGTACTTTAGCCTCTGTGGTCTTGCGTAGTACCATAGCCTCTGTATCATGGTCTTCCACTGTCATGATCTTGTTTCTCTTCCTCTTATTTTGTTACAGTTTTTATAACATATATGGAATATTTATCTAAGTGTTGTTACTGTTCTTAACATTTTTTTTTTACTTTGTTAATTCTCTTATTTCCTTGTTTCCTTTCCTCACTGGGCTATTTTCCCTGTTGGAGCCCCTGGGCTTATAGCATCCGGCTTTTCCAACTAGGGTAGTAGCTTAGCAAGTAATAATGATAATAATAATAGGGTTTTATTTGAGATTTTTTGCATGTTGGTGACTAATTTATATAACCAAGATCGTCACATCTCATGTTATATACTAGCAGCTTGTTCCTGTCTTCTTTACTTTTGTTAACGATTTTTCTTATCCTTATTACCTCTAAGGTAAAAAACAGAGGTAATTTTTGGTCTTGATTACCCTCATAGGCCGGGAAAGCAAAATGCCAAATATCTGTAGGGCCGGAGAGCTTACATGATAGAACCTAAATCTCGTATGAGGTATGGGCCTATGTGTCTCTTGAGAATCAGCATTGTTCTGGCTGTAAGAGTTTTTCCGTTTGAAAAGTTCACCCGAATTTGACATTACATTTATCAGTTTTATGACCTGAGATATTTCTTTGGTAGATCGCAAATTGTAAACATGGTGAGCAACTCAGACACAATTACTTTGATTCTGAATTAAGATACTTTTGGCATTTGCTTTATTACTCTCTCTCTCTCTCTCTCTCTCTCTCTCTCTCTCTCTCTCTCTCTCTCTCTCTCTCTCTCTCGGTTATTGTAATGCCCACACCAAAGGAAACGCCTTCGGGAATTTTAGAACAAAACCTCAATTTCTTGCACACGAATCTATCTTGTATTACAGAAATGTAATTTTTCAAAATTATATAGTCTCTTTGTAAAATATTAAACTCACGCGCACGCACTTTCAAACATAAGCACATGCATATATAATAATAATAATAATCTATATTTCAGCAAAAGCCATATACAGAGTTACAATAGGGGTACAGTGATCTTACACTTTTGATATCAGCAAAAAAGATGAGATGAGCAATATTATCAGTGATATATTATAAACATCAATTAGCAGGTTGACCACAGAGTTCTAAGGTCTGGGTAATAAAATCACAATAGCATTATCGCTTAATAATGATAATAACATGCATATCAGCAAACAAAAAGAGAGAGAAAAAAGAATGGCGATGACAATGATATGTTGGAACAAAAATTGCTTGGATAATGATGGAACTCGGGAAAAAAATCTAGTCACAGAGCAGGTGGTGTGAAGGAAATACAGGACTTCCAGACAACAGAGATATAACATAATAAAACACGTTATCATAACATTACTGTGTATTATATCTAAGTTATTTAGTGATGAAGATTTGGCATAGCCACACTAACAAAGATTAGTAAATACAATTCATTTCACTGACGCTTCCCTATTCCAGGTTTCCTACATTTTGGATTTTATTCTCGCTGCACTTGCAAGCACATTTTGAATTAGGGGATTTTCACTAGATCGTAGGCGGGAGGTGAGACTTACTATAGAGCGACAAATGATGGTTTTTAGGTTATCCAGTCTATTTTCAACAAACATCGCTGAAGCTGAATGATGCCTCGGGGTATTGGTGAGGCGCCTTACGATATCATTGTGAATGACTGTGATACGTCTCATCGATTCTCGCGTATAGTTTGCCCATAGCGAGCAGCCGTACACGTTATAGCAGTAGGTTTGAAATGGGAGTTTTATGATATCTTGGCGGCAGAAGGCAAATCTTCTCGTTACCATGTTCCCTAGACAACACAATTTACGTCGCCTGTTTTCAATGTCAGATGTGTCCTTTAAATCTTTCGTAATGATGTGACCTAGGTAAGGAAATTCATTGACAAATGCTAGCTGATGGTTTTGGAGGAAAATGTGTGGATCTTCTACGAATCGGAGCGCTCTAGGAAGGATAGACATGCACTGGGTCTTCAATTCGTTATAGATTATGTTATGTTCATTAGCGTATGCGTTGCAGGTGTTGATAAGACGTTGTAGGCCTTGAGCAGAGGGGGAGATGAGGACCATATCGTCAGCGTAGCAAAGGTTATTTATGGTAAAGCCATTAACCGTACAACCAATGGGAAGTGAATTCAGTCTGATATTCAAATCATATGTGTAAACATTAAATAAATATGGTGAGAGGATGCCTCCTTGCCTGAGATCGTTAGATGAACTGAATGGCTGGGATAGGACATTGCCCCATTTGACACAGAACTGCTGTGTTGAGAACCAACAATATAATATGCCGATGAGATATAGAAGAGTTCCCCTTTTGCGGAGTTTCAAAGAGTTTCAGATAGTTTACTCTGTCATATGCCTTCCTCACGTCCACAAAACATATGTAGACGGGTGAGGCCGAGGATATATAGAAATTCAATATCTCCTTTAGAATATATATACAGGTGTCAGTCGAGTGGTTAGTCTTAAAACCAAATTGATTGTCTGCGGTGTGGAGAAATGGTGCAAGGCGACGGAACAGAAGAGATTCAAATATTTTCGATGAAATTGTTGTGATGGCGATGGGGCAGTAGTTTCCTGGGTCACTCGCACCCTTCAGTTTGTTTTTTATGAGAGGTATTAAGTGGACAAGTAGAAGGGTTTCGGGGAGATATTGGTGCATTATACAGGCATTGAATAGTGCAGCAAATAGGATATGAATTATAGGGTGGCAGAATTTGAAAGCCTCGGCCGGAAGGCCATCGCAGCCGGATGCCTTGTTACCAGGTAATTTCTCGGAGAGATACGGTTACTATATTAAAATTCCATATTGACATCGATGAGGGTATATATATATATATATATATATATGTGTGTGTGTGTGTGTGTGTGTGTGTGTGAAAACAAAGAAATAAGGGTACGTCCTACGTGTCGTAGAAAGCAACTAAAGGAACATCTGCTTCTTTGTAATATTGCTGTATAGCAAAACGCTAGGTCTACCGCCAATAACTGTGGTTGGTAACTGCATTGCAGTTACACTGTTAAATCAAAGGTTAGGCATGCCCACGGTAACTGTTGTTGATGACTGCATGGAATGCGATCATAAAAACCACGTGCCAAATTATTGATCATGCCCGATGCTATTACAGTGCATCCGGCAACCGACCCCTTAATGTAGGGATAACGGTAGATTAAAAGAGATTAGTGAAAGAATAGATGAATTATGGAAAGGAGTTTCTTGCATGTAAATGAATATGAATTGTCCATATGTGCCAAGCACAGAGTTGATGACAGGTATTTTGAAATTATTATTACTAGCTGAGCTACAACCCGGATGGAAAAGTAGGATGATATAAATCCAATGACTCCAACAAGGAAAATAGCCCAGTGAAGAAAGGAAATAAGGGAACATAGAATAGTTTCTGAGTGTACCCGCAAACAAGAGAACTCTGACCCAAGACATTGAGACCATGGTACAGAGGCTAAGGCACTACCCAAGACTAGAAAACAATGGTTTGATTTTGGATTGTCCTACCCTAGCTAAATAGTCTTTTCTAACCTTACCAAGTGAGAAGTAACCACTGAACAATTACAGTGCTGTAGTTAACCCCATTGAGTGAAGGAGAAATTTTTGATTATCTTTGAATTATTAGTTGTGTGAAGAAGAGGATAATGTGTTAAGAATAGACCAGACTATTTGGTGAAGATGTAGGCTAAGGAAATATGAACCTTAACCAGAGAGTAGTACTATCTGACCGATCAAGGCCCCGATAACTATAGAGATAGTATCTCAACAGGTGGCTGGCGCCTTGGCCAACCTGATTTAAATATGATTAAAGTAAAATGAAGGCTGAAGCTTTTGTGATGAATTTTTTTTTCTTTTACATAGTATGTGCAGTATAAGGAGAATTACAAGAATGACATGTGTAAAAGTGGTAGAATTACAATACAGGTGAAAGGAGGGAGCAGCATTCTGTCATGTGAGGACGATAGGCTGGTAAAAGTGGGTATAATTTGTAAGTGTTAGGAAGGTGAGATTAGATAATGGAAAATTAGGCTGGGGCGAAGGAGACCATTTTGCAATCAGATGCGACATGGAGAAAACCTTTCAGTTGTACAATGATGTAAAAATTAAAGGAAGTTGGATTGCATGATATTAGAAAACCAGTCTAAGTATGGAGATAATAGAGGAAGGCTCAAAAGTGAGTGTAGCTATAGGTAGTGAAAGGACTCTGCAAAAACCTCTTGCAATGCCTGCAGTAGACTGCTTGAAGTGTACTGTCGGCGCTAGCGCTTCTATGATTGTGGAGACTACTTTGTCTATTTCCCCAAGGCCAAAATAATATATGAGAACAGGTCAACCCACCAAAACACTGAAACATCCAAAATTGGTCATAGGCGAGAACTCTGGTGGTGTGAGGTAACCACTAGGAAAAACACAGGATTCACTCAGAAGTGGAATGTGTGGGACCCTAGCAGGTCTTGGGAAACATTTGAGGGGCTTCTATTTTCTTTTTAATGTGTGGGAAACAAAAGGAAAAAGACCCATCTCTTGTGCAGTATACCCTTAAAGAGACTGATAATGAAATATATAAAAAAGCAGATTGACAGAAAGAGAGAAAGAATGAAATAAGTAAAGGTGTTCCTAACAATGACGTCACTACTGCGACGCTATTGGTATTGTTTAGTTAGAAGCCCTGCCCACCTGTGCCAGCAATGGGTGGTGTGTTGACTTGTTATATTTCTTTGGCCTTAGTTTTCCCTCTACAGCAACTGTGGTATAGGAACTTAATGTTCCAACAGTCATGTTTGTGCATACAGAGTATACGGACAGATGAGTTCCATATACATCCCTGTGTATACTTTTGTGTAAGTTTAGTCTCCTGTACTAGTAGTCCGATGTGGAAACTTCACTGATTGGTAAATGCCAGACTAAGGTTCGAGTCCTGCTCAAACTCGCTAGTTGCTTTGGCCTCTGCAACCTCACCATCCTTGTGAGCTAAGAATGGGGGTTTTGGGGGAGTCTATAGGTCCATCTGCTGAGTCATCAACAGGTATTGCCTGGCCCTCCTTGGTCCTAGCTTGAGGGGAGAGGAGACTTGGGCACTGATCATATATATATATATATATATATATATATATATATATATATATTCAGTCTCTAGGGCATTGTCCTGCTGGATTGGGCAATGTCACTGTCCCTTACCTCTGCCATTCATGAGTGGCCTTTAAACCTTTAAACAGGAGATTATTATAAAGAATTTAATTTTATAAGAATGAATAAGGCATGTTAAATTTAAGGTACCTACATTTGCCACGGTGAATTAAAACGGAAGCCCTTGGCAAGGTTACAATAGAGGTCCTTCTGTTCTGATTAAGCAGGATACCATTCTGTTGAGAGAGAGAGAGAGAGAGAGAGAGAGAGAGAGAGAGAGAGAGAGAGAGAGAGAGTTGGGGGATGAGATACCACGAGAATAAAGAGAGAAAAAAACAAGCCTCATATCAAAGGTATAAGTAGCCCATTAGCTAGCCAGATCTCCAATCGTCCATAAGAAAGAGAGAGAGGATGGCAGGGCACCCGCGCGGTGGGTCCCGAAGTCGGGAGTGATAAGTGGTAAGTGGAGGTGGCCGTGGGCTTGTAATGAGTCGTTAATGGTCGTCACTGCGGGGTGGTCGTCTGCATCAACTGGGGACCACCAACTAACCAACCCACTCGCTGGCTCATCGACTACGTCGGGACGGGACGGACGGTCGGACCGGAGCAGTGCTCCTTCCTTAGATCTTGGCTCCTTCTCTCCACACATGCACCAACACGACTGGCTCTCTCTCTCTCTCTCTCTCTCTCTCTCTCTCTCTCTCTCTCTCTCTCTCTCTTGATGGAAGGTTGAACTGTATAATGCAAGAGGTATGCCCTGTGTTTTCTTTATTTTAGTTCAACTTAAACAAGAGAGATTAGTTCACCAAACTTTCAGCTGGGCTCCACAAGGCCCTAGAAGAGTTGGAAGACCCAGACCTACATGGCTGAGAACTATGAAGCGCGAAGTAGGAGATGATGAACGGAGAAGTATTGAATTAAAAGCTCAAGATAGAGACGACTGGCGAAATCTAACCGAGGCCCTTTGCGTCAATAGGCGTAGGAGGAGGTGATGATGACACCTCAGGACTTGTAGCATCAGTATTATCAAGTTGGATTCTCGAAGCAAAATCCATTATATCTTTATACTTTAGCAAGTATCTGGATGTTAGTCAATAGTTGTGAGTCACTACTGGAGAGGGAGGTAGGAAGAGATATGACATTTCGGTGATCAGTTTATGGGAAGATACTTATCATGACCTTCAATGAAAATGGGATGGCCTCAAACGTTTCGTAAAACGTTTGGCAAACCTTCGCCAAGTGGCTGGGCCAGGACCCACTCAAAAGGTCCTTAATCCCGATACAGATCTCTCAAAAGCTGAGCTTTTATTTCCAGCCACAATGACCATCTATGGAATTATCATTAGTAAAAAATACTCTTCCTTTTATGTTAACTTTATGCAAACATATAAACAGACCGACCCAGAAAACTTGACTTCAATGCTGAAGGTAATCGGATCTCTCTCTCTCTCTCTCTCTCTCTCTCTCTCTCTCTCTCTCTCTCTCTCTCTCTCTCTCAATAAAAAGATTAAACAGTCTGATAGGCAATTTATGTGTTGACATGAGAGTTTTTTGTGGGCGTTACGTGGGCAGCTGTGCCTCTATTAAGGAGCTATGTTTACACTATAATTACGGATTGTAGGCAATGGGTCAAGCCAAGACCTGGATCAAATAGACAGAATGTTATCATATATTCTAATGTTTATTAATTTGATTTCTTTTATATAACTTGATATCATTAAAGATGTTCTGTAGCGATGGTGGTCCATGATGGCCTAGACAACCTGTAAGACTCGTTTTGCTCTTCGACTTCTTCATAAATTGAAGCAATAAACAGCTTACATCAACTATAACTTGAGAGAGAGAGAGAGAGAGAGAGAGAGAGAGGGGGGGGGATTCCTCTTGGTGCTGCTTGAATGAAGGGCTATTAGCAAGTAATTATCCTGGAAGTAAGATCTCTGCATAGTTCGATGATGAATAGAGACAGTTATGATAATAGTGCATTCTTGCTGTTCCTAAGGAACGAGTCCTTGCTGAGCGCTACATATAATGAATGATAGAATACTGAGGAAATATTGTCAGTAGTAACAGAGGCATGAATAAGTGTATTCATTTTCTGCTCTTTGCTGTCAATAATGGTCATATTCTATTTCATTCTGGCCATAATGAGCATACATAAGTAGAATGCAGATACATTGGGGACACGAAAATTAGCTTTGATAATTATGGTAATGAAAATAATAGGATTGATAATGACATACATAATTTCAGATCATGTCCATCTACAAGTACCGAATGCGGGTGCAGTGTGGACTAATTATGTAGATGTGTTTTTTATGTGTTTGGCGGTTGCGAAATGATTAATATGATAATATTAATACACTATGTTAGAATTTTGGTCGTCAAAAAGAATGCAGAAACAATGGGGAAAGAAATGCAAAAACATTATAAAGCTAAATCTAGACCTGTTACTGGGTGTCTCAGTGGTCAGCGGTTCGAATTCTAAATAGGAATTTGTGATGTCATATATTTCGAGGTGAGATTGTGCTTGATCATGGCAACAATAATAATGATGATAACTCTTTAGTAGTTAGTGCACTTCAAGCGGCACACTGTAGGTATTAAATGAATGTCTTTACAGTATCCTTTTGCCCCTTAGCTGCACTCACTTTTTAGCTTTCTGCCATACTTCCGCCCATCTTGCTGTCCAGCCTCTCGACCTTCACTTCATAATCGAATTCCGCATGGGCACTGAAGGCCCTCCATGGCCCCAGTTATAATATTAATGATAAACCCCCCATCTCTTTCCACCTTTTCGCCTTCATTTTATTGGAGGCCATTATGAGGTTGCTAGTCTCAGTAGTTTTAAAGGTTGATTATGAATGACAGAGTCAAGGGACATTGACTTTGTCCTAGCAAGCAGGACAATGCCCTAAAGACTGACCATTGAGATACTACCGCTAGAGAGTAATGTGACCTTTGGCTGGCCAGACAGTACTACATTGGATCCTTCTCTCTGGTTACGGTTCATTTTCCTTTTGCTTACACACACACACATCGAATAATCTGGCCTATTCTTTACACATTCTCCTCTGTCCTTATACTCCTGATAACACTGAGATTACCAAACAATTCTTCTTCACCCTAGGGGTTACTGCACTGTAATTGTTCAGTGGCCCCTTTCCTCTTAGTAAGGGTAGAAGAAACCTTTTAGCTATGGTAAGCAGCTCTTCTAGGAGGACACTCCAAAATCAAACCATTGTTCTCTAGTCTTGGGTAGTGCCATAACCTCAGTGCTATGGTCTTCCACTGTCTTGGGTTAGAGTTTTTTTGCTTGAGGGTACACTCGGGCACACTATTCTATCTTATTTCTCTTCCTCTTGTTTTGTTCAAGTTTTTATAGTTTATATAGGAGATATTTGTTTTAATGTTGTTCCTGATCTTGAAATATATTATTTTTCCTTGTTTCCTTTCCTCACTGGGCTATTTTGCCTGTTGGAGCCCCTGGGTGTATAGCATTCTGCTTTTCCAACTAGGGTTGTAGCTTAGCAAGTAATAATGATAATAATAATAATCAGCGACCCCCCCCTCGTCACCCAACCTAAGACCAGTGAGGCCCAGGCATTGGCTGTTGATGACTCTGCAGGCAGAGTTATATAATCTCCCAAACCCCCCATCCTTAGTTCACAAGGATGGTGACGTTGAAGCTACTAAAGGAACTAACGAGGTTGAGCGGGACTCGAACCCCTGTATGGCGATTACCAAGCAGAGACGTTATCAATAAGGTCACAACAGTGCCGGGATGTCATCTTGTGTTATACCTGCGTAGTAAGCTATAATCTCCCCTAAATAATAAAAGGCAAGTGTCGGTATATATATATATATATATATATATATATATATATATATATATATATATATATATATATATATATATAGATAGATAGATAGATAGATAGATATAAATATATATGTATATATACATTTATACAAATATATATATATATATATATATATATATATATATATATATATCTGTAATTATCTATCATAATGGCATTTAATAAAGAATTCTATCTTGGGAATATATATCCACTGGAATTCATTTATGGTAATAACTTCGTTGTGGGCAGAGATTCGAACCCCTGCCTATGCAGACGAAACCATGCCTGCGAGGACTCTACCAACTGAGCTATCTCTCTTGATAGCTCAGTTGGTGAATCCTCGTAGGCATGGTTTCCGCTGAATAGGCAGGGGTTTGAATCTCTGCCCACACAGAAGATATTACCATAAATGAATGCCAGTGGATACATATTCCCAAGATAGAATTCAGTATTAAATGCCATTGTGATTGATATTTACATTAATTGAAATCACGAGTGTTAGTGATATATATATATATATATATATATATATATATATATATATATATATATATATATATATATATATATATATATTTGTTTCCGGTCACGGTAAACTGGATTGCCAGGCGTATAACTACTTGGTCTCCTTGTCCTTCGAGTTGGAGGGAGATAGAGTAGCCATACCCTAGTGCGAAGGGGCATCCTAGAGGTACACTCGGAAACCACGACTGCCGTATTATAGTTAGGAAAAGGGGAGGGGTGGAAAGGGTTAAATCTGTGTTTGTGTAGGTTTGTGTGCATACTTGTCTAAATATTTAGCTGTTATTTTTGACGGCTCGCGTACACTAATATGCTTTAATATAGATTTAGGGAGGCGGGTTAAAAGTACAGTTGTAATTGTTATGTCACCATTTATGGGGTTCGTCATGTGTGCCTTACATAAGGTGTCTTTTGAGATCCTTTGTCATTCTTCTTTTTCATCTGATCTTTCCCTTCGTCGTTGCTTTGTTAGGTCTTCTTCCTCTACCAATTCTTCTTGTTACGGTTATTGTGCTTCTTCCTTTGATCTTTCCTTCACGTCATCTTTTTTCTTCTCTTTTTCGTCTTGTTATTTCCTACTCTTACTCGACCCCTTCCTTCTCCTTTCATCATACTTGTTATCTATCCCTCGCTAATTTTGCTTCTATTTTTTCCCCATTTCTTTCTCTGTGTAATTCTTTTCCTTTGGTCTTTTATTTCATAGTTTTATTGTTATCTCTCTTGTCTGTTTCTCTTATGCTTATCCCTTCTTCGTTTTCAACCATCCCGCATTCCCTCTTATATCCTACTACATATCCCCCTCTTCTAATTTCTATTTTTACCTTATTCCTCTTAACCTTTCTCTATGTTGGTCGTATTTCATTTTGCTTACAACCCCACTTATAAACAAATAGAAAATGCTCAGGGTGGAAAGTAGATAAATTGGTAGATGGCTTGATTGATAGATTGCTATTTATAGATATGTAGATGGGTGCGAAGCATCTACACGAGATGAGTGAATGTAAAGAGAATTCATTATGACAGTAAATATGTAAATAAAGGTACCATGTGTCTGTATGTTTATAAAAACATATCTATGATAACTTGCTAAAGTCGAAAGATTTAGAAGAATAAAAATGAATTACACGAATAGAATTTCTGCCAATAGATGTAAGAGAAATGGAGAGAAGAGAATGATTATAATAACATTGAGAATGATAACTGTTTACAACGCAGATACAATGGCGGTAACTAGAGGACAATAACACCATCGATAATGTTAATGATGACATAAAACATTCTATCAAATTGTGAACAGACTCAGTGAGAGAGAGAGAGAGGAGAGAGAGAGAGAGAGAGAGGAGAGAGAGATGAGAGAGAGAGAGAGAGAGAGAGAGGACAGTAGATGGGACAATTACATCATTCATAATGTTAATGATGACATAAAACATTCTATCTAATTTTGAAGATATTCAATAACAGAGAGAGAGAGAGAGAGAGAGAGAGGAGAGAGAGAGAGAGAGAGAGAGAGAGAGAGAGAGAGAGGTTAATGACGCAATAACAAGGGGACAGTAGATGGGACAATTACATCATTCATTATTTTAATGACATAAAACATTCTATCTAATTGTGAACATATTCAGTAAGAGAGAGAGAGAGAGAGAGAGAGAGAGAGAGAGAGAGAGAGAGAGAGAGAAGTATCACTTAAACACTTGTAATAAATCAGAGGACGATAATTCACGCCGATAGTGACAAGTCAAGGCGCTAAATTGATAATTGGAGTTCATGTCAATCACTTCAGCACATTACACTTGTCTTTACATTCACAGGATGATCATTATTTTTCTCTTTTGAAGAATTTATGATCGAAGGTTATTGCGTTTCAATATCATGATTCATTTAAGTTAATGGGTCATTGATTCGTGTAAATGATCAAGTAATGATGAAGGAGGGTGTGGCCTTTTGACAGGAGATTTGTTTTGTGTGTGTGTCTTGTTTTTTTGTGTGTGTGTATATTTAGTATGCACATAAACACACACACACACACACACACACACACATATATATATATATATATATATATATATATATATATAATTCACCACACACACACACACACACCACACACACACACACACTCACTTATCAATGAAACAAACTCCAATACATTTAGTAGATTTGAGAACAAAGCCCGCGGAAGATATTGGGAGTTTAATGCCGGACAGGATTAAAAATGAAACTATAAGAGATTACTCGAGTGCTATATGTGGATGAGATCATGATGAGGGTAGATGGAGATGGTTTGGGCATGTTCTTCGCACTCCTCAAGAGAGAATAGTTCACCAAACGTTCAGCTAGGCTCCACAAGGCACCTGAAGAGTTGGAAGACCTAAGCCTACATGGCTGAGTGGATGATGAATGGAGAAGTATTGATTTAAAAGCTCAAGGTAGAGAGACGACTGGGGAAATCTAACCGAGGAGCCTTTTGCGTCAATAGGTGTAGGAGATGATTATATATATATGTATGTATATATATATATGCATTTATATATATATATATATATATATATATATATATATATATATATATGTGTGTGTGTGTGTGTGTGTGTGTGTGTCTGTCTGTCTATTTAGACATTATATGTATACTCATATATATGTATATAAATTTGTATACTTGTATATAATATGTATATGTAAATATATTTATGCATATATATATATATATATATATATATATATATATATATGCCATTATGCAAATCCTTTGTAATTGGCAATTAGGTAGCTCTGGTGACAAACAAGAATCGTATCCTCTTATCGCCCAACTAGGATCACACCAAAATAAGCTAGTTGTTTATTGTTTGGTTGAGCTGGATAAAAAAAAAATAAACAAGTCAACAAATGAGGACTATTGAAAACAAAGATAAAAAGGTAAACCCTTTAGTTTGTTTTCGTGTTTTTGGGATTTCTGTAATTTTCAGCAATGATAGAAATAATTGCTCGAGATAAATTATTCTTATTCACAAAGGGGCAGGTCATGTTTATTAGTTCAGAAGTTATCTGATAAAAAAGATTCTAGATTAGAAACCTATTTCGTATTGTGTTCTATCTTGAAACGAATCCTAAAAGAGATTAAAGAGAAGAGCTGAAACAATTTCTTTCTTACAAAAAAGAAACAAACTTAACTGAAGATTGCATTATTCTTGAGGAGTCTGTTGTGATTGGCAGTGACCTGCAGTTAAGACACGAAAAGCTATTAGTGAGTGTTATTCAAGATTTTATTCCTCCGTAAACGTCTACCATTTGGTTAAGCTGCCCTTTTACTGTACCTCTGGATGGTAAGCGAACGATCAAGCTGAAATAAATTTGTTTGTTGTTGGAATTTTAGCTGGGTTTTTTTTGCTGAATTATAGTTTTTGTTGTTGGTTTTTTAATACCTAATGATATCTAAGTTTTCGTGATGTATTTGTTGAAATATGATGATAACTACAGGGCACTTTGTAGAGCACAGACCTCCGCTGCGGCAGCTTATTTCTCGACCTTTTGCTCGACCGTGATCTTGACCTTTGACCTTGATCTTCAAAATTTGATTATTTCCAGCTTTTTATATAACACTTGATCCCTGCAAGTTTCATTTTTCTACGATGAAAATTGTTGCCAGGAAGCTGTTCACATATAAACAAACACACATACAAATACAGTGGGTAAAACATATTCTACCAACTTCGTTGGCGGAGGTAAATATTTAACTTGTCAAAATTGACCGGTCTCATACATCCCTATGTGAATTGCTATAATGTTATATGGTCATATTCATTGGAACTTATTTCTTGGGTTTCTTCATATCTGAATTCTTTTATCACAATTAAAATTGGTTTGAGTAAAATACGAAATGATAGTTTTTGTTCTCATTCAGGTCTACTACTAACCATGATTATTTTATGTTGATTTGCAAATGGTTGCAAAATGCATTTGCTCATAATATTTACTTCAAAAGAAATAGTCTCAAATGAATAGAAAATCTTGATCTATCAATATTGACTATTCTATGCCCAAACTTATTTATCAGTTTAGTTAAGAAATAGATTTAAATAAAGAAGAAAGTTAATTTTTTTGTATGCGGAAGGGAAAATTCATTTTTGTAATCTTATTCGACGGGATTTGCTTGAATGACAAAATTGGCAGACGCACGTGCGCGAGCACGCTGCGGATAATGTCGTTACTTTGGGGAGGTCGACGAAAGAACAGAAGTTGGAAGTCACGCGAACGTAAACACTTCATACGGAACACGCAAACGTAAAGTACTTTATAAATGAAATAATTCTCTCTCTCTCTCTCTCTCTCTCTCCTCTCTCTCTCTCTCTCTCTCTCTCTCTCTCTCTCTCTCTCTTGCATGTCCTTATTTTTATGTTGACCCAATCTGGTCCATATAAAAGCTTCATGCTTAATGAACATGAGCTATAGTACTAATGTTTATGACACATTTTTATTGTAACAAAGGCCATTTTAAAAATTTATCTTTATATATCTATATCTCTCACTCTATCATTTACCTTGGTTTCTTTTCTTCCTTCTAATTCATTCCTCTTCTGTCATTCTTCCTTTCCTCCCTTACAATTCTCCTCCTTTTCTTCCTCTGAATCTATACACTTCTTTTCCCGCCCCTCTCCTTAAAACTTTCTAGTCCTTTATTGCTAGCTCTTTCTTCCTTTTCCTCTCCATCCTTCTCCTCCTTTATCCTCCCCCACCAACTCTTTTCTCCCCTCTCCTTCTTTCTCTCCTCAATGCTTCTCTCCCTATTCCTTATACTGAAAAAAATACTGAAACTTTTTTTTTCTCATCAACGCCTCTTCCTTATCCAACTCCTACTCCTCCCCTCCAGCTTACTCCCTCCTTTTCCTCCACCTCCCCCCCCCCCCTCCTCCCCCCCCCTCCTCCCCTTCCCCTTTCCCTGCAGCACCTCTCCTTCTTGAAAGCTCAATTGCGGCTGATATAAAGATAACGGGTGAGACATCTTATGCCATCAGCCTTAAGTACTTAATACATTTCTACATCCGGCAACTGGATTGGAGGCTCGCGTGAGCCAATTACATTCATACCACCGACTCTCAGGAGTCACAAGAGACTGCTCTTGCCCCTACTTCCTTATATATATATATATATATATATATATATATATATATATATATATATATATATATATATATATATATATATATATATATATATGTGTGTGTGTGTGTGTGTGTGCGTGTGTATAGATATGTATGTGTGTTTTCAGCTTTTTATTTATACGTTGTGATTCCAGAACTTCTAATGCTTGATGAATAAGGAATACGACTGACCTGTTGACGCAGACTCGTATCTTCAAACAGTATCTATGTACCATCTTTCTATCAATCTATCTTAAATTTATATATATATATATATATATATATATATATATATATATATATATATATATATATCTATATATATATATATATAATATATATATATATATATATATATATATATATATATATATATAGCGTGATCCAATAAAAGGTGAAACATTTATTAAGAAATTGGAAGTCTTTTTACGTTTTATGGAAACAAACTGTCAATCAAAAGTTGCAGACTCAGACATTGCATTTACAACAAAATCATTACGACTTGTCAGTTGTTTTGCAGCTGTTTGCAACCCTGTTTAAATTGAGTATATTGATCATACTGGGGAGAGAGAGAGAGAGAGAGGAGAGAGAGAGGAGAGAGAGCGAGAGAGAGAGAGAGAGAGAGAGAGAGAGAGAGAGAGAGAGAGAATGTTGCATTAGTTATATATATCATATTTATTCGTAAACCTCATTTTAACCAATTGTATGACCATGAGTGGTGGTATATAAGTAGAGAGAGAGATGAGAGAGAGAGAGAGAGAGAGAGGAGAGAGAGGAGAGAGAGAGAGAGAGAGAGGAGAGAGAGGAGAGAGAGAGAGAGAGTTATTTGGTTGTAAGAACAAACTAACACCTAAGTCTTCATCATTCAATTCCACTTCCTCAGACTCCTGCTCCTATACCCAACCCCCCACCCTCACCCCCCTACCCTATCCTCTACCCCACTCCACCCCTCTAACCCAAAAAGTGCACACGAAACAACAACAACAACAACAACAACAACAGCGCCAATAACAACAACTACAACCCAATCTTTCAGGAGCCTGCACAGCAACCGCTGTATCACGCAGGATCGCATGATTATTATTAAAATATTTGTGTATATCATTATTTGACTCTTTATGTTCTGCACGGAAGCCCTCGTCTAATGCAACTGCTAATATTATAAACATTAGTTGTTCCTCGTTTCATTTTCTCTCTTATGCAACGGGGAAGAGGGACAGAAAGAGAGAGAAAGTCAGGTTTGTGATATGATTAAGGAAATACGCATGTCATATAATAGACACATATACATGTGTGTATATATATATATGTGTGTGTATACAGTATTTGTATGTATATATGTATACACACACACATATATATATATATATATATATATATATATATAATATATATATATATATATATATATATATATATATATAATATATATATGTGTGTGTGTGTGTGTGTGTGTGTGTGTGTGTGTGTAGATACCGTTTTTATATGTATATATTTAATTATATATTACATGTATACATACATACTGTATATATGATATATATTTATCTATGTATTTATGCACAGTATACTGAGAGAGAGAAAAAAGACTTTCCATTTCAATATAAAGTAACAAATTAAACTCCTTTTGGAGCGACGTCCGCCACACCCAATCATTACTCATTGCCCCTCATTGCTCTATTACTCAGTTCGTCACCTCTGAAGGGCACTACCCAGAATTAGGTATACATGGTATTCTTGTGGTTTTCAGTCTTTCCTTTATTTCTTTATTGTATACATTACGGTCACCTTTCTGTTGATATATATATATATATATATATATATATATATATATATATATATATATATATATATATATATATATATATGTGTGTGTGTGTGTGTGTGTGTGTGTGCGTGCGTGTGTGCGTGTTTATGTATGTGTGTGTATTCCTGTCACGCTGAACGGCAACCACTCGGGGATGGGAAGGGGTGAATCTGTCTGTGTGTAGAAATCTATAAAAAATATTTAGCCGCCTTTTTTGACGGGTTGCATACACTAGTACAGTCTATAACATAGCCCCGAATAACCCATATTATAAAAATCCCGAGGGAAATTATATTTGACATAAACATCTATCCTAGTAAGGATTCGAAGCTATAGGAAAGTGAAACCGATCTTTCCCATTCAGACATTAGTTGATAACGAAGTCACGTACAAATTCCTGCTGGAATTCCGATTCCCGTCGAATTCCAGTTTTTACCTAGAATCAAAACCACTCTATATCACCGTGATAGCCAGTTGCAAAGCTGGTAACACGTGGATTTTAATG
>NC_090754.1:69165601-69173101 GCF_036898095.1 Palaemon carinicauda
AGGAAGATATGATAGAGAGACACGCATAGCATTATTTCAACGTCAGTTTTGAGCAAAACAAAAAGAAAAGGTCCCGATCCAAGAGCTAAAAACTTAACGATGTTGATAGAAGGTATCGTAGAGATTAGGCAAATCACATCGCCAATTTTTAGAAAAAATAGAAAAAAATATAGGTACTTGGAATAAAAAAATGGTTGGCAGTGGTTAAAATCTTCATCATCATCATCATCAGCAGGGAAAGGCCTCAGACATGTCCTTCCACACCCATTTATTTATGGTCTTTTCATGCCAGTCCACACCCGTAAACATTTTTAGCTCTTCAATCCATCGTCTTCTCTTCCTTTCCCCTGTTTCTTTTGCAATCCCTAGGGACCCATGCAGTTATTATTCATGTCCATCGATTATCTTCCATTTCATATGTCCTGCCTATGTACATTTCTTTATTCTGACATGTTGAAATAAGCGGGGAAAAATATTGACGCAAAAATAATCTCATCGTTACTTTAGTAAAAATGAAATCCAATTGTGGTGGCCTGGTGGTAGCGTCCTTGCCTGGTGATTGCCAGACTATGGTTCGAGTCCTGCTCTAACTCGATTACTTTTTTTGCTCGCCGTAACATCACCATCTTTGTGAGCTAAGGATGGTGGGTTTCAGGGAGCCTATAGGTCTATCTGCTGAGTCATCAGCATCCATTGCCTGGCCCTCTTTGGTCCCAGCTTGGGTGGAGAGGGGCTTGGTTGGTGATCATATGCAATATAGTCAGTCTGTAGAGCATTGTCCTGCTTGATAGGGCAGTGTCAGTGTCCCTTGTCTGTGCCATTCATGAGTGACCTTTAAACCTGTAAACAAACACCTAGTGGACCAAAGAGTCCTGCTGTCTTCGGCATAAAGGAGACGGGACAGAGCCCCAAATGCCCAACAAAATCGCCCAACATCCACATGACCTGTTTGAGCCTCCTTCTCCTGCTCTTCTTCAGCGATGGCCGACAGCTTCCTGACAGCTTACGAAATTAGTTCTTAACAATAGCTTGAAAGTGATAGGGAGGGAAATCATCTCTCCGACGCATGGCTATTATTTTGGGAAGCTCAATAGCTCCCGGAAGACCCGGGTCCGACACGCGATGCCCCTCCTCCTCCTCCTCCTCCTCCTCCTCGAGCTAGCCAGCTAGCCTTCCTGCTGCTGCGTCTGCTGTCCTATGGGGATCAAAGGGAAAATGGTCTCTAGTATAAATAGCAGATCATCCTCTCTCTCTCTCTCTCTCCTCTCTCTCTCTCTCTCCTCTCTCTCCTCTCTCTCTCTCTCTCTCTCTCTCTCACTAAACGAAATTAATGTTCTGTATTTCAAGATGTGATACTTAACAAATCATCTCTCTCTCTCTCTCTCTCTCTCTCTCTCTCTCCTCTCTCTCTCTCTCTCTCTCTCTCTCTCTCTCTCACTAAACGAAATTAATGTTCTGTATTTCAAGATGTGATACTTAACAAATCTCTCTCTCTCTCACTCTCTCTCTCTCTCTCTCCTCTCTCTCTCTCTCTCTCTCTCTCTCTCTCTCTCTCTCTCTCTCTCTCGCTAAAACGAAATTAATGTTCTCTATTGCAATATTTGATACTTAACATATCTCTCTCTCTCTCTCTCTCTCTCTCTCTCTCTCTCTCTCTCTCTCTCTCTCCTCCCTCTCTCTCTCTCTCTCTCTCTCACCAAACGAAATTAATGTTCTCTATTGCAAGATGTGATTCTTAGCAAATCGAGAACCTCTCTCTCTCTCTCTCTCTCTCTCCTCTCTCTCTCTCTCTCTCTCTCTCTCTCTCTCTCTCTCTCTCTCTCTCCATCAGAAATCTTGACAATAGTACCATCAGCAGGAAATGTATTTGGGTTTCTTGGTGTGAGTTATTTCAAAAGTTTATCTTATCTGTCTTCGTGTTTGTTCGGATTACACATTGCCTAAATTAGCCAGTTTCTTTCATTTCTTGATTTTTAGGAATTTTATTGATATGAGCAAAGGTAGAAGATTACATAATACTCAAATTGGTTAGTTACGTTAATGATGGTCAAAAAATATTTTTGTTTTTGTTTGTTTGTTGTAGAATCAAATTATATGATTTTATTTCTAATTAAAAACTTCGAAGGTTATATAGTAATGTTTTGTAGATTAATTTTTTTGTTCCCCTCTTTTAAATAATATCGTTAAATTATATCAATTACAGGATTAAACTTTTTATTGTGGATGAAACTTAAGATCGAAGGATCTAAGAAATGTTTAAAGAGTTTTTAGAAACATTGGTTTTAGGAGACTCAGATTTTACTTCTGGAAGTGAGTTGGAAAGAATAAATTAGGTCTCAGTTATAGGTAATATATTTATTCATAATGAAGTCATTTTTGCTTGCTAATTCATTTTTCTATTCTGGAAATTTTATTATTTGGAAAATTTTTATATAAATTTTATCTAAAGTGGAGAATATGGTGCTTGCTTGCTTTCTTTTTTTTTTTTTTTTTTTTTTTTTTTTTTTTTTTTTTTTTTTTTGAACCCTGAGTCTAGCAACACAATGTGGTTTTAGAAACGTATTCAGTCAATGTGTCTCCACAATATATATTTTTCATTTATTATTTACGGATATTATGTACTACGAAGCTATCCTTGTCGGTCGTAAGGTTTTAAGTTCGTGTCATATTAAGTTCTAATAGTAATAATATTAATAGTAATGATATTTATGATAATCGTGATAGAACAATATATTTAGGAATTTTATTATTTTCGATTACTTCTCATTCCGCTGTCATACCGGTTGATTAAGAATAACGAAATATGCTTTTTTTTTTTTTTTTTTTTTTTTTTTTTTTTTTTTTTTTTTTTTTTTTTTTTTTTTTTTTTTATTCTCCTCCAAGTTTTTCTTCCCTAGCCTCCTTCCCCTCTTACAAATGATACAAATTATGTTTCTGAGGAAATTAAAAGTAATCGCTTTGCATTTGATCGCCACGCCCTTTTTGGGGGTGTGGCCGGTTAATAAAGAGAGGTGATTGGGCCTCGAGTGGGTTACGTCACACTTGGATGAGGTCAGAGGCGTTTGTTGAGTTCTTCATTAATTTTCTAGTTTATTTCTAATTTCTGTGTTTATATAGAAGTTCACCTAATACGCTTGGCTGATTAAATAATTGGAAATGTAGTTTTAGTTAAATGGATATTGTCGTTGCCGTGGCTGATGTGGTAACGTCCTTGACTGGTGAACGCCAGACTGGTGTTCGAGTCCCGCTCAAACTCGTTAGTTACTGTGTTGCTGCAGCCTCATAATCCTAGTCAGCTAAGGATGGATGGTTTGGGAGAGCCTATAGGTCTATCTGCTGAGTCATCAGCAGCCATTGATTGGCCCTCCTTGGTCCTAGCTTGGGTGGAGAGGGGGCATGGGCGCTGATCATATGTATATATGGTCGGTCTGTAGGGCATTATCCTGCTTGATAGGGCAATGTCACTGTCCCTTGCCTCTGCCATTCATGAGCGGCCTTTATACCTTTAAACTGATTTACGTCTCTAGCGAGTCGGTTTATTAGATTGAATTTCCAAGAAATCTCCTCGTAACTTAATCCCCCGTGAGTCATGCTTTTATAGGCCTAAGCCTTTTTTATTATGCCAAATAGTCACTAAATCATTTAAGATAAACCTGATGTTTCTCTCAGTTAAAAACCTCTTCCATTGAAGATGATATATATTTTTACTTGGCTAAATTATCTCCAGTAAATTGGTGTGTTTATCATAATTCGTCTTAGTACATAGTAAACCGTTTTTGATAAAGCAGATGTTTCTATTATTATTATTACTATCCAGGCTACAACCTTAAATGGAAAATCAGAATGCTACAAGCCCACGGGAGATAGTGTAGCCTACTTACATTAAACTATAAATGGCAAATTAGAAAGATAATAAAATATATCAAGATCAGTAACAACGTTCAATCCAGTAGATAAACCATAGAAGTTCTATGAAATGAGACTCATGTCAACCCATTCAACAGAAAAACTTTTTTTAACAAATTGAAATTTTTAAAGTTTTTATTCAACTACTAGATTAGGAAGACCATCCCAAATTCTGGTCACATTTGTAATAAAACTTCTAGAATACTGTGTAGCATTGAACGTTATTATGGAGAAGGTAAGACTTTGAAATTAACTGTATATCTAGTAACGTAGTAGGTAGTAGGTTGGCCAGGGCACCAGACACCCGTTGAGATGCTACCGCTAGAGAGTCATGGGGTCCTTTGACTTGCCAGACAGTACTACATTGGATCCTTCTCTCTGGTTACGGTTCATTTTCCCTTTGCGTACATATACACAGAATAGTCTGGCATATTCTTTATATATTCTCCTCTGGCCACATAAACCTGACAACACTGAGATTACCAAACAATTCATCTTCTCTCAAGTAGTTAACTAGTGCACTGTAATTGTTCAGTGACAACTTTCCTCTTAGTAAGGGTAGAAGAGACTCTTTAGCTATGGTAAGCAGCTCTTCTAGGAGGAGGACACTCCAAAATGAAACCATTGTTCTCCTGTCTTGGGTAGTGCCATAACCTCTGTACCATGGTCTTCCACTGTCTTGGAGTAGAGTTCTCTAGCTTGAGGGTACACTCGGGCACACTATTCTATCTCATTTCTCTTCCTCTTGTTTTTTTAAAGTTTTCATAGTTTATATAGGAAATATTTATTTTAATGTTACTGTTCTTAAGATATTCTATTTTTCCTTGTTTCCTATCCTTACTGGGCTATTTTCCCTGTTGGAGCCCCTGGGCTTATAGCATCCTGCTTTTCCAATTAGGGCTGTAACTTAGCACCTAATAATAATAATAATAATAATAATAATACGTATTGAATGGTATAGTCAGGGAAGATCTGAATGCTAAGGATGGTCAGAGTTATGAAAACTCTTCTGCAACTTACACGAAGACCTAAAAGAAAAATGGTACCTGAGATTAATATTCACATACGATAATCAAAGAAATTACGTATCTGAACCATTTTCAATTTACCAGATGTATATTTCTCTAAAATTTGAATTGTAATAAACCCTATCTATCCAGTGACTCAATCTATATATTCTTACTTTTAATTAATAGTTCCCCATTTTGTTCAACGCTGTTATCTCTTAGATAGATTATTCAGTGGTGAGGTCGTAGCTTCCTGTTTTTATGACGGTTGCGTCAACGTACGTTAGCCATTCAGATTATGTATCTGAAAGTTTGCTTCATTTTGTATTCATAGATTTTTCTTTTTTTCTTTGTCCGTTTGCTCTACTTATTTGTTGCTGAGACTGAATCATTGTAATTAATTTCTTTTGTTCTGGGGTAACAGCCCCGTTCTCTTTTCCGAGTTTCATTTGTTGAACTCGTTACTAGTTTCCTGTTTCACATTTTTTTTTCTTTTTACAATTTCACTTTATATAAATATTTTGATGCGTTTTTTTTTTTTTTTTTTTTTTTTTACTAACGGGCGCAAAGGAACTTTCTATTAAAAACCCATTGGGCATATGTTGAACTTTACAGTGATTTGTGTACCTGGTTGTTAGTTGGCTTGCTGAAAATTAGAAAATACTCAACTTTACTTCATCTATTTATCCTCACACACACAAACACACACACACATCATATATATATATATATATATATATATATATATATATATATATATATATATATATATATATATATATATATATATATATATATATATACATACATAGTGTGTGTGTACGTGTATATTTGTTTGCGTGTTTTTTTGGAAAGGGGTCCTCATATATTTTTGAAAAGCTTTATATTGAACATCATATGATAGGTAGTAGGTTGGCCAGGGCACCAGCCGCCCGTTGAGATACTACCGCTAGAGAGTTAGGGGGTCCTTTGACTGGCCAGACAGTACCATATTGGATCCTTCTCTCTGGTTACGGTTCTTTCCCTTTGCCTACACAGACACCGAATAGTCTGGCCTATTCTTTACAGATTCTCCTCTGTCATACACCTGACAACACTGAGATTACTGAACAATTCTTCTTCACACAAGGGGTTAACTACGGCAATGTAATTGTTCAGTGGCTACTTTCCTCTTGGTAGGGGTAGAAGAGACTCTTTAGCTATGGTAAGCAGCTCTTCTAGGAGAAGGACACTCTAAAATCAAACCATTGTTCTCTAGTCTTGGGTTGTGCTTTAGTCTCTGTACCATGGCCTTCCACTGTCTTGGGTTAGAGTTCTCTTGCTTGAGGGTACACTCAGGCACACTGTTGTATCTAGTTTCTCTTTCTCTTGTTTTGTTGAAGTTTTTATTGTTTATATAGGAAATATTTATTTAAATGTTGCTACTATTCTTAAAATATTTTATTTTTCCTTGTTTTCTTTCCTCACTGAGCTATTTTCCCTGTTGGGGCCCCTGGGCTTATAGCATCCTGCTTTTCCAACTAGGGTTGTAGCTTAGCATTTAATAATGATAATAATAATAATAATAATAATAATAATAATAATAATAATAATAATAATAATAATAATATGCACACACAATGCGTCAATAAGAAGACAAACATTTAATGTCATGATAAACAGACGAACCTTTTAATTCTTTGACTTTATGGCAGAAGTTAAAATGACCTTGAGATTTTATACATTTTTTAATGTCTATACAGAAAACTTACCTGGTTCGAAAAAGCTGTTTGTAAGTTGAATTGTTTGTAATCCAATTTTGTATTATTTTGGTCCAGGATAGGGCTAATCTGAATTCCATGCCTATGATTTCCAGCTACAAAAGTCAACAAATAGTCAGGTTTCATATGAAATAGACATCAGGTTATTACAAATGTCGTTTTGCTTACTGTATTAAATGATGAAACATTGTTTTATTACATTATTTCTTTATCTCGTCTTTGTTATTTTAGTTGAATTTATGTTTATATCTCCGAATGTTTGCAAGTTGGGAAACTTCTGTAGGTAAAATTATCTTCTTGATTTGTTTGATCAATAAAATTATTAACTGACTGATATAAAAAGTCTTTAGTTCTTTGAAAGTTCAACAAAGGTTCTCAAGGTTTAGATAGAATTTATGGTGACCTATTGGAAAAGTCCCTGTCTAGTGATCTGCCGGACTAGGGTTCGAGTCACGTTCAAGCTCTATACTTTCTTGTAGTATCTGCAACCTCACCATACTTGTGTCATTCATGAGTGACCTTTTAACCTTTAAATAGAAACTGAATGATATGGCATATAGATGTAAAAGTTTTTGTCATGATTAATATGCAAAGCTGTTAGTGCCTTGATATGTAGACAATGAGTAAAGTCTCAGTACCTCAATGTTGTGACTAGTGCTTGGAAATTCTCAGTGACTTGACAGATAAAGAAAAATATAGCTGTGTCTTGATTGCTTGATCAAAAAAAAAAAAAAAAATTTATTTTGACATATAAGCAGGTCACGATGTCTTGTCTTGTATCAAAAGTAAGCTGTCAGTCTTGGCATGTTTAAAAAACTAAATTTTAT
>NC_090754.1:69178101-69180601 GCF_036898095.1 Palaemon carinicauda
TCTCTTCTTCCTTTTGAGATCAAATGTTTAGATTTTTTTTAATAGAAGTGGAGATTACTTTCCTTAATTGTTATTCGCTTCATCCTTTGACATCAAATGTTTGGATTTTTTATAGAAGAGGAGATTAATTTCCTTACTTGCTTCCTTCCTCTTAATTTTGAGATCAAATATTTGGATTTTTTTTATAGAAGTGGAGATTACTCTCCTTACTTTCTATTACCTTCTTCCTTTTGAGATCAAATATTTGGATTTTTTTTATAGAAGTGGAGATTACTCTCCTTACTTTCTATTACCTTCTTCCTTTTGAGATAAAATGTTTGGATTTTTAATAGAATTGGAGATTGGTTTCCTTACTTGCTACTCTCTTCTAGATTTCGAGATAAATTTTTTTTTTATCTTTTTTATAGAATTGGAGATTATTTTCCCTATTTATATGTTAAATGTGTGTTTTGTTTTTCTTCCGCTGTAAATATATATCTAGCCTTATTTGTAATACAAAGAGGCTGCATTTTTCATAGATATTATCATAGTTATAATTTCATTATTGTTATTGTTGTTCTTTGTTATTATGTTATAATGTAGGGTGAACTGAATGAATTTATAAAAGCAATGAAAGAAAGAAAAAAAAGTTTTAACCTGGAGCAAATTCTCCCTCTCTCGTTCTATGGTTTTTGGTCTTCGTAATTTAGCGAAGCCCATTCCGTCCTATTCTTTGGCACTGAGAGAGAGAGAGAGAGAGAGAGAGAGAGAGGAGAGAGAGAGAGAGAGAGAGAGAGAGAGAGAGACCACCAGCCGAGTATCGTGATGATCGGTTCCGTTAATGAATGCAAAGGTTTTTTGGTCGTCATCGACATTCCGTTTACGATCGTCGGGGAGAGAGAGAGAGAGAGAGAGAGAGAGAGAGAGAGAGAGAGAGAGAGAGAGAGAGAGAGAGAGAGAGAGAGAGAGAATTAGATACAACTATTGTAATATAATCGATATATAGCTAAAGGTTTGAAAGCGTTTTTCAAGAAATAAATAAATGTATATAGATAGATACATAATACATACATACATACATACATACATACATATATGCTTTATTGTGACAAGAATCACGTCAGCATTTTATTATTTCCTACTAGCTTTTACTGTGTGTGTCTATATATATATATATATATATATATATATATATATATATATATATATATATATATATATATATATATACATATACATATATGTATATATATATATATATATATATATATATATATATATATAATATACATACATATATATATAAATTTATATATATATACATATACATATATGTATATATTATATATATATATAATATACATACATATATATATATATATATATATATATATATATATATATATATATATATATATATATATATATATATATATATATATATATATATATATATATATATATATATCGGGTGGAACAGAATATATTGACGAAAGAGAAAGGAAGTTGAAATTGATAATGATTAAGAAATTTAAAGGAATCTGAAGTGGTCGGGGGAAAAAATTCTTGGCCTTAGTGATATGGAATACATCCTTATAGGGAAGGATCGAGGTTAAGGATGTTGGCCGGGCTCTAGTATCGCTTCGTCAGTCACTCCATATATAAAGTCGAGTTGGTTTTTGGTGAGCCTCTACTGAAAAATTATTAAAGATATATATATATATATATATATATATATATATATATATATATATATATATATATATATATATATATACAGTATATATATATATATATATATATATATATATATATACAGTATATATATATATATATATATATATATATATATATATGTATATAAATATTAATATAATATATATATATATATATGTATATATATATATATATATATATATATATAGAGAGAGAGAGAGAGAGAGAGAGAGAGAGAGAGAGAGAGAGAGAGAGTATATATATATATATATATATATATATATATATATATATATATATATAGAGAGAGAGAGAGAGAGAGAGAGAGAGAGAGAGAGAGAGAGGAGAGAGAGAGAGAGAGAGAGAGAGAGAGAGAGATGTGTATATACTGTATATTATATATATATATATATATATATATATATATATATATATATATATATATATATATATGATAAATTTTGCACATTTTTACGTGTTTTTCATATTCAAATAAGCCATATATATTTTTGATATATTAATGTCTGGATTCCCTTAACAACCTCGGGATCACAGACCCAGGCGAAATCTCACAAAGACAAGAGCTTGGCTCCGGCCGGGAATCGAACCCTGGTCGGCAAGCTTATATAGACAGTGACTAACCCACTTGGCCAAGTGGGTTAGTCACTGTCTATATAAGCTTGCCGACCAGGGTTCGATTCCCGGCCGGAGCCAAGCTCTTGTCTTTGTGAGATTTCGCCTGGGTCTGTGATCCCGAGGTTGTTAAGGGAATCCAGACATTAATATATCAAAAATATATATGGCT
>NC_090754.1:69185601-69188101 GCF_036898095.1 Palaemon carinicauda
TGGTATGAATTTCTTCAAGGAGAAGGACACTACAAAATCAAACCATTGTTTTCTAGTCTTTGGGTAGTGCCATAGCCCTCTGTACCATGGTCTTCCACTGTCTTGGGTTAGAGTTCTCTAGCTTGAGGGTACGCTCGGGCACACTATTCTATCGAATTTTCAAAGTCTATATAGGAGATATTCATTTTATTGTTGTTACTCTTCGTATAATGTTTTATTTTTCCCTTGTTTCCTTTCCTCACTGGGCTATTTTCCCTGTTGGAGTCCCTGGGGATCTTGCTTTTCCACCTATGGTTGTAACCTAGCAATTAATAATAATAATAATAATAATAATAATAATAATAATAATAATAATAATGATAATAATAATAATAGGGTCAGAGATGAAAGAAAAACTAAATGAATGTTGTATTTAATATGTATATAAATATATTTTATTTCCGGCCAGCGGCCTTTGTAACTACTCGGTTTTCTCCTCGTTCCACGAAGACTTGGAGAGGGAGTAGTCATAACGCTGGTAAGAGGAGGCTGCTTTTGCCTATGTGTGCATATCTATGTATATATTTAGCAGTCATTTTCAACGGATCGCATACAATAGTTGAAAATAAAAGATATGGACGTAACATCGAGGAACAGACTCACTCGCCCTTTTATAAAAAGGAAGGGTATAGTACTTCGTTGAAGGTTTCATTCCTTTTGAAATCTTTTTCTTACCTGTGTTTCGTCATGTTTCCATGTTTAGCTTGTTGAAAATATAGTCGTGTTGCTTTCTTGGTTACATCTCGTGTTATTCTCCTTATTTTAGTAAGCTCATTTCAGTCAAGTTGGGTAAGGACTCTCCAAAATCAAACCATTGTTCTCTAGTCTTGGGTAGTGCTATAGCCTTTGTACCATGGTCTTCCACTGTCTTGCGTTAGGGTTCTCTTGCTTGAGGGTACACTCGGGCACACTGTTCTATCTAGTTTGTATTCCTCTTGTTTTGTTGAAGTTTTTATTGTTCATATAGGAAAATATTTATTTTAATGTTACTGTTCTCATAATATTTTCTTCTTCCTTGTTTCCTTTCCTCACTGGGCTATTTTTCCTGGTGGGGCCCCTGGGCTTGTATAATCCTGCTTTTCCAACTAGGGTTGTAACTTAGCATTCAATAATAATAATAATAAAGCTCTCTCTTATGTGCCAAGCTTTCCTCATAATTATGACCTTATTATTTTGTATGCGATTAACAATTTTTTTATATATTAAAGAATATTACCAAAAAGTAAGTTTTATGCACACTTAGTCATTAATGGTTTATGTTCAATGACGAAGAATTTATTATAGGTGTTGTTTTTAATGGCATTTTTCTCTCCTAGAAAATGACTAAATATAAATGATCTAAAATTCCACAAAGTTGAGTATGTGATATTGCATGCCTTTTAAGAACACAGTCTCTCCCACATATCTGTTTATGTTTAAGTTCTATATTTGGAGAGAGAGAGAGAGAGAGAGAGAGAGAGAGAGAGAGAGAGAGAGAGAGAGTGAGAGAGAGAGAGAGAGAGAGGAGAGAGAGAGAGACCTAAAAACGAACAGACATTTGGAAGAAGATAGCAAAAATCCCCCTGGGCGTTGTGACAATGCCATATCAGGCCAATGCCGAGATAGCCAACATTGAAGACCTCCCATTGGTCGTCCCCACAGAGCGATCGTCCCAATCAGATTCCATCTTCAGAAGAATTTCTTTTATACTTGCAGTATCGTGACATCATCTTGGTTTGAGTCAGTGAATGGTTTCATGTGGAAATGTTTATTATTTTGTTATTATTATTATTATTCCTTTCAAGGGCTTGGGGGATCGTCGCTGGGGTTTCGGGGTTACCAGGAAGGTAGATAAGGTTCATAGGGAGGTTGCAAGGTCTGCTTTGGAGGAGGTTGTTGTGGAACTATCAGTTTGCCTGTCTGTCTGCCCCCCCGCCCCCTGCTCCCCTCCCCCCCTCCCCCCTTCTGGTGTCACGCAGCGGGGAGGGTAAATTGAAAGGTTGGGTGTTGGAATAGGTATCATTTTTATGACTAAATTACTGTGTCTGCGTTTCTCTCTCTCTCTCTCCTCTCTCTCTCTCTCTCTCTCTCTCTCTCTCTCTCTCTCTCTCTCTCTCTCTCTCTCTCTCCGATTCCCTGATCAAGTTAGTGTCTCAATTTTCAGTTGTTCTGTGGGTCTAATTTGTGATGAGGAAAGTAACCACAACTCTTGTAAGATTACTAACTCAAAAAGAAGCCATAACGTTGAATTTAATATTTATATATGTATGCTTTTTGGGTATGTTAATTGACGTTTAGATTTAATATACAGTATATTGTATTGATGACGTATATAAAAAAAAAAAAAAAAAAAAAAAAAACTCTGGAGTTGGTTTTCCAATTCATATCTACTTCTGACACCTATTTCGGAACTTTTTTACTTGATTCATCATCAGGGCCGGAATGGTTGATCGATGGAATTGAATTTTTATATAAAGGCTAT
>NC_090754.1:69203101-69205601 GCF_036898095.1 Palaemon carinicauda
CTTCTCGCTAGCATTAGGGTTTTTTTTAACCTCTATTTTGAGGTGCCTTATCTCTAGCATTAGGGGCTTTTTGACCTCCATTTTGAGGTGTCTTATCTCTAACATTAGGGGCTTTTTTACCTCTATTTTGAGGTGCATTACTTGTAGCATTAGAGGGTCTTTGACCTCTATATTTAGGAGCCTTATATATAGCATTAGGGGTTTTTTTACCTCTATTTGTAGGAACCTTATATATAGTATTTTGGGCTTTTTGACCTCGCTTTTGAGGTGCATTACTTCTAGCATTAGAGGCCCTTTGACCTCTCTTTTTTTGGTGCCTTATTTATAGCACTAGTGGATTTTTTACCTCTATTTGTAGGAGCCTTATATATAGCATTAGGGGCTTTTTGACCTCGATTTTTAGGTGCATTACTTCTAGCATTAGAGGCCCTTTGACCTCTTTTTTTTTTTTTTTTTTTTTTTTTTTTTGGTGCCTTATTTATAGCAATAGGGGCTTTTTTACCTCTTATTTTTAGGAACCTTATATATAGCATTAGGGTTTTTTTTACCTTGATTTTGAGGTCCATTACTTGTAGCATTAGAGGCTCTTTGACATCTATTTTTAGGTGCCATAATTATAGCATTAGGGGATTTTTTACCTCGATTTTGAGGTGCATTACTTCTAGTATTTGAGGCTCTTTGACCTCTATTTTTAGGTGCCTTATTTATAGCATTAGGGGATTTTTTACCTCTTATTTTTAGGAGCCTTATATATAGCATTAGGGGCTTTTTGACCTCGATTTTGAGGTGCATTACTTGTAGCATTAGAGGCTCTTTGACCTCTCTTTTTAGGTGCCTTATTTATAGTATTAGGAGCTTTTTGACCTCTATTTCTAGGAGCCTTATATATAGCATTAGGGGGTTTTTGACCTCGATTTGAGGTGCATTACTTGTAGCATTAGAGGCTCTTTGACCTCTCTTTTTAGGTGCCTTATTTATAGTATTAGGAGCTTTTTTACCTCTATTTCTAGGAGCCTTATATATAGCATTAGGTGCTTTTTTACCTCGATTTTGAGGTGCATTACTTGTAGCATTAGAGGCTCTATGACCTCTATTTTTAGGTGCCTTATTTATAGCATTAGAAGCTCTTTGACCTCTATTTTTAGGTGCCTGATTTATAGCATTAGAGGCTCTTTGACCTCTATTTGTAGGAGCCTTATATATAGCATTAAGGGCTTTTAGATTTCAATTTTGAGGTCCATTACTTTTAGCATTAGAGGCTCTTTTACCTCTATTTTTAGGTGCCCTATTTATAGCATTAGGACCTTTTTTTACCTTTATTTTTATATGCCTTATTTCTAGCATTAAGGTTTTTTTAACCTCTATTTTGAGGTGCCTTATTTCTAGCATTAAATGCTATTTTACGTCTTCGTTTAAAGGTTCTTAGTTGTTGTTCTCTTCTGACTGTTCTAGTTTTTCAAGTTCTTTAGTCTTTCGGTTTCCTTTGATATTTCATCTTCCAGTTTCCTTAGTTCGTCAATATCCTTCGAGCTTTCATCGTATTCTTTCCTAGTTCGTCAGTTTCCTTCTAGATTTCAAGAGAGATATCAGTGCCGTGTGTCCTCAGTTCGTCAGATTCCTCAGAGAAATCGATGGCATCCATGTCTTTCTCCATCAGGGCGATGAGTAAAGACAGGAATGCAATAAATTTTCTCCGTATTCGTCACCTCGCTAAAGTAAACGACGAGCAACACTATATTTACCAATACGATCTGGATATGACCTTTCTTCAATGTCGAATTTTGGGACTATCCTGTTGCAGAACCACACGTCGCTCACCGTTCAGTTTAACCATTCTGTCTCCATCCTTATTTTCTTAGTTCCAATAGTAGGACATCGTTGCAAAAGCCCAAGCAAAGGATCATTCAAGGCGCGTAAATTATGTTCTTCAAAGCTCGACAACTTCTGCAGCAACCACCAAAACTAGCTTTAGATGAAGGTGTTCCGATGAGCCTCCTGCTGATCCTGTAGTTGTAATACACAATTCTCACCGTCAGCTTCCTGTTCCAAAAATAGCCATTAACAATGTTCACTGCGTTGCAGGCTTAGTTCAAAAAAAAAAAGGAATGAGATCAGGTCTTCAGAAGTCATTTGAAGCTCGGGGCGGAGATTTTCAGAACTTCTCCGGGAAGATTCTGTTCTGGAGTCATTCAGAACTCCATGCTAAGTCTACGGCTATGTCTTCTGAAGCCTTTTGAAGATCCCGGAAAATTTTCTTCAGGTGCCGTTCTGGGAGTTCCAGGAAGAATCGGTTCTGGAGTCATTCAGAACTCCATGCTAAGTCTACGGCTATTTCTTCTGAAGGCATTTGGAGATTTGAGAAAGTTTTCTTCCTAAGCCGTTCAGAGATTCTGTTGTAGGGTCATTCAGAATTCCATGCTAAGTCTATGGCCATTTCTTCTGAAGCCATTCAGAGATCCGTGAAGATTTTCTTCCGAAGCCGTTTAGGACTCGCGAAAAA
>NC_090754.1:69213101-69215601 GCF_036898095.1 Palaemon carinicauda
TTAAAGGAATATGGTAAAGATACTTTGAGATTAGACAAAAGAAATAAGAATGTATAGATATCTTGCGAATTGCCAAAAACGAGAATAAGGTAAAGATGTCTTGTGACTAGGCAAAGAAAAAATAAGGAAATGAAGATAGCTTCGGATTACCCTTAGGGTAAAGATGCCTTTGGATTAGGCGAGAAAATATGAAAATGTCAGATATCCTTGGGATAGCAGTAGGAAGATTGTAGAGATATATTGGAACTAGGAAAAGAAAAAGTATGATTAAAGATATATTGAGATTAAGTAAAAGGAACAATAGGGTAAATAGACACTTGAGTTTCCGTATAAGGAAGGAGGGGAAGTTACCTCGTCTTTTTGGACAATATAAAGAAAGATTAAACGAAGTTTCTTTTTCCCTTTTTTCATGTAAAAGAATAAAAAGTGCAAAGATGTCTTGTCTTTCAAGTTGAAAAAGGATGAAGGGCACATGTTACTCCAGTCTTTAAAATCAATCAATAATAACTTGCGGATAGAAAGGAACACCTTAATATTTCACTTCATTGTGCCACTACAAACCTTTCCCCCAATTGCATCTTGCCATCGATTGAGCTCCCTGGTCCCAGATATCATGAGAAAGAAGTAGGTTTAGGGGTTGCGGTGGCCAATGGGAAACCTCCCTACCTGACGCTAGCCGGACTGGGGTTCGAGTCTCGCTCAAACTCGATAGTTGCTCGTAGTGTCTGCAACCTTACCAACCTTGTAAGCTAATGATCAGGGATGTGGGGGAACTATTGGGTTTACCTGCTGAGTCATCAGCAGTTATTGCCTGGCCCTCCCTATCACTAGCTTGTGTGGGGAGGGGTCTTTGGAGCTGAGCATTTGTTTGTATGATCAGTCTGTAGGGCATTGTCACTATGAATTGCCTCTGCCATTCATGAACGGCCTTTAAACCTTATAACCCTTTAGTTTATTGGGAAATATCCTTTTAGGCTTCCATGGCTCTTCTTCTGCAAAGAGAGAATTTATTATTGGATTTGTCTTCGGAAGAAAAAAGACCTGGGAGGAGGATCTTCCTCATGATAGAAGAGAAAATGCAAAAAAATTATGATTGTTGAACTTCAGCCAGTAAACCAAACCTTATGACCGGAAGAGTTAAAATTTCATCATAATGATTGATCCCAGAGGTTTAATACAGTCGGAAACGACGAGTAATAATTGACCACTAAGTACAGACGAAAAAAAGAATAAAATAGAAAAGGGAAATGTGTCATAATCTCATCCGCTCATGAAAATGGCTTTTGAAGCACGCTGGAATTAAATATGATGTACACGGAAAACTCTTGTCAAAAGCAGGGAACAAGCAAGCAAGAGTCATGTGTGACGGGAGAGGGAGTCGGGAAGGGTGAGGACTGGGTGCTCCTCCTAACACAACCTTTAAGACTCTACCCCCACTCACCTCCATCTCCCCCTTTCCCCCCCCCCCCTTTGCTAGAGGGAATGGCGAGCTTGTGTTGTTATCCTGTGATAAAAGAGGAGTCTAATTATAGAGCTCACTCTATGCAGTGTTGGTTTTCGTTGGAGGTGCGTGACGAATTGAAACAAGCCAAGCCCACTCCCTCCCCCCCCCCCCCCCTGCAGTATCCACGATCCAACCCCCTCGCTGCCAAACCCGTCCCCCCTCTCGAAACCCTGTCCCAATGAACTATTTCTTTCAGGCGTCGGTCCAGCTTTTTAAAAGGAGTCGTGAAACTGAAGGTCTTTGCTTAGTTTCATTTTGGCGTTTAAACAGGTGCCCTCATGAGTAGACAAATGCCTTAGCAGTGACAGATTGTCGCTTTATGACCCAACGCATATATATATATATATATATATATATATATATATATATATATATATATATATATATATATATATATGTATGTATGTATGTATGTATGTAGTCGTTGTCCATTGTGGTTGATAGAATCCACTAAACCACGATAATTTCTAAAATGGGAGCACCTCATTATATATATATATATATATATATATATATATATATATATATATATATATATATATATATATATATATATATATGATATGTTCAATAATACGCATATATATATATATATATATATATATATATATATATATATATATGTGTGTGAGTGTGTGTGTGTGTGTGTTTGTGTGTATGTATGTATGTATGTGGTCGTTGTCCATTGTGGTTGATAGAATCCACTGAACTACGATAATTTCTAAAATGGGAGCATGGGCCTCGTGGCCAACTGGTTCAAGCTCAGACAGCTGAAGTACAATCACTTGTAAATAGCTTTCTGAAAACGTTGGGTTCAAGAAGATGGGTGGTGGGCTCGCAGCCTCACTCCCCAAGTAATATGACAGAAATTGAACTTTTTATATATAGATAGATAGATAAATAAAATTATCGTAGTGATGAAAATGACCAAACACCAGACGTGACTAAGGACATGTCTGAGGTCTTTGTCCTACAGTAGACCAGTAAAGGCCGTAT
>NC_090754.1:69220601-69235601 GCF_036898095.1 Palaemon carinicauda
TGATGGTTCAACATGCTATGAGAGAAAAAGCAAAAGTGATGGAAGAGCAAGAATTTATACTTAGAAAAAAGCAAGAGCAATTGGAATTGGAAACAAAAATTGCAATGTCTCAAGCAAGAGAAAGAGTTTATGCTGAAGCTGACAATATTTCGGATATCGTGCCGAAAGATACTCCTTCCCAGTTGAATCCAAATGTAGACCCGTTCCAACCACAACCTTCGGATATAATAGCAGATACTCCTCAGTTGAAAGCGAACGTTCCCTGTAGTTCTAGCCAATGTCGGTTCTCCGAGCCAAATCTTGATATGCAACTACAGTCCCAACAAGAGATGCTCCTGAAGACACAGCAGCACATGACTGCAGCAATGTTGCTTCCAAGCATAGAAGTACCAAAATTTAAAGGTGATCCTATTGAGTTTGCCAGTTTCATGATGGCATTTGATGCCAGAATTGCCCCAAATGCTTCGGGTGATGCTGACAAACTGTACTACTTGGATCAGCAACTTGAAGGGGAAGCCAAAGACTTGATAGGTGGATGCTTGTATATGAGTTCTTCAGAAGGATATACTACAGCTAGGAATTTGCTCAGTCAAGAGTATGGCGATCCCTACAAGGTGTTGATGGCATATATTAAGAAACTTATTTCTTGGTCTGCACTGAAATACGAAGATCCTCATAGCTTGTATACATTTGCTTTATTCCTTATTAAGTGCAGACATGCAATGACCAACTTGTCACACATGGAAGTACTAAATCATCTTCCTAACCTTCAAGCAGTTGTTAAAAAACTTCCGACATTTCTTCAGAACAAGTGGTGTAGCCTGGCTGGACATTTGAGGGAAGAAAAGGGAGGAGTTGATTTTGCAGATTTGGTTGAATTTGTTTATAAAAGGGCAAAGGCAGCAAACGACCCAGCATTCAGCAAGTTTGCTCTTCAAAATAATTACTCAAAGCCTGAAAACAACTCTGGTAGCTTCAAATTCAGATCTTGTCAACAAAAGAGCAAAAGTTTAAGCTTTGCTACCCAAGCAGAACTGAATCCAGAAAATAGAAAGACATCAATAGTGTCTGAGAAAGAGAAATCATGTCCAATGTGCAAGAAAAACCATGATCTTGACGATTGCTGGAATTTTGCTAAGAAGACCTCTGAAGAAAAAATAGATTTCCTTAAGGAGAGAAGGTTGTGTTTTGGATGCTTTGGTCTCAACCATACCTCTAAAGGATGTATGAAAAGGAAGCAATGTAAGACATGCTCTAAGAGGCATCCCACATCACTGCATATCGACGGATTCAAGCTACATAAAGAGAATGATAGCTCATCAAGCAAAGATGCAAGTGAAATTATTGTTAGCACATGTACTACCAATCATGTTAGTGAAGTAAATACAATATTACAGGCTATTCTCCCAGTAAAAGTATATCAGAAAGGAAACAAAGTAGTTTTGGACACTTATGCCTTTTTTGATAATGGCAGCACTGGATGTTTCATCACAGAGAGTTTACGAGAGCAGATAGGTGCATCTGGAACAGAGACATGCTTAAAGCTTCAAACCATGCATGGCGTAAACATTGTGAATACTTTGGCGGTTAATAATTTGTGTGTTACAGATATGGAAGGAAACAACACTATTGATCTGCCAAAAACCTTTACTCGTCAAGATATCCCAGTGAGTCATCAACAGATACCAAAACCAAAATTGCTCAAAAAGGTAGCCGGTCTGAGGAATATTGCTGATCTAATTCCTGATTATAGAGCTGATCTGGAGATTGGTTTGTTGATTGGCAGTAATTGCCCTAAAGCACTGCAACCATTAGAGGTGCTTCCAGCCAAGGGTCAAGATTCTTATGCAGTTCTTTACCACCATGGATGGACTGTTAGTGGACCTCTACATTTTAAATACTCTTCAGAGAAGAACAGTATTTCATGTCACCATGTCTTTCTTCAGGAAGTTGAAAGGGTAAATGAATGTTTTCTTCCTGCAGCTGTGGTCCATATGTTTGAAAGAGACTTTAGTGAGAAAGATATTGGTAGAGTTCCTGATGAGAAGGGTCTGTCACAAGAAGATCAACAGTTCCTCAGAGAAGTGGCAGAAAAAATTCAGTTTACCAATGGACACTACCAGCTTCCCCTACCATTTAGAACCAATAAAGTTAACTTGGTAAACAATAGAGAACAGGCAGTGAAACGAGCACAATGGCAAAGAAGAAAAATGAAACTAAATCCAAAGTACCGTGAAGATTATGTGGAATTTGTTGAGAAATTGGTGTCTGAAGGATATGCTTATAAGGTTCCGGAGGATCAGTCGTATGATGAACAACCTGCATGGTATCTACCTCACCATGGTGTCTACCATCCAAAAAAGCCAAATAAGATTAGAGTAGTCTTTGACTGTAGTGCTAAATACCAGGGTAGTTCCCTTAATGACAAGTTGATGCAAGGTCCTGATATGACTAATTCCCTGATTGGAGTGCTCCTCAGATTTCGTCTAGAAAAGGTGGCCTTGATGGGTGACATAGAATCTATGTTTTACCAAGTTCAGGTACCAAAGGATCAACATAAATACCTAAGATTTTTATGGTGGCCTGGTGGTGAACTTGAAAGCGAACTTACAGAGTATCGGATGGGTGTTCACATCTTTGGAGCAGTATCATCACCTAGCATCGCCAATTATGCTTTGAGGGCAGCAGCTGACCATGCAAGAGATAAGTATGGTCCAGATGTAGAACACACCATTAAGACTAATTTTTATGTGGATGACTATTTAAAGTCTGTACCTTCAGAAGAGCAGGCATTAAGACTTGTGAAAGACGTTACAGCAGCATTGAAGGAAAGAGGTTTTCGGCTGACAAAGTTTGTGAGTAACAGCAGGCTGGTGTTGAAATCAATCCCACAAGAGGACCGTTCAAAAGATCGTCAAACATGTGATCTTGACTATGATGAACTTCATGTAGAAAGAGCTCTTGGTCTTCAGTGGAATATTGAAAATGACTACTTTACTTTCTCCGCAAGCTTGGACCCAAAACCATTTACAAGGAGAGGTATTTTGTCAACAGTATGTTCCCTTTATGATCCTCTTGGTTTTGTGGCTCCTTTTCTTTTGCCAGCTAAGAGAATTCTTCGCGAAGTTTGTCAGGATAGCAGCTTGGGATGGGATGATGTTATTCCCGAAAAATACCTGAAGCCCTGGAGAAGGTGGCTTGATGATTTACCAATCCTGAGTAACTTAAAGATTCCAAGATGTGTCAAACCAAAGGAATTTGGTACAGTGACTTCCACACAGCTGCACATGTTTTCAGATGCTAGTAATGAAGGCTATGGTGCTGCAGCATACATGAGACTTTCTGATAACAGTGGGAGGATTTCTACTGCTCTGCTGATGGGAAAGTCTAGAGTGTGTCCTGTAAAGGCAACAACCATACCGCGACTGGAATTGACTGCTGCAGTGGTGTCCATAAATCTCGCACAACACATTTTGAAAGAGCTGCAGATTACAGTGGACCAGACATTTTATCACACAGATTCTACAACAGTTCTTCACTATATTTTTAATGATAGAAAGAGATTTCCTATATTTGTTGCAAATAGAGTGAAAGTAATCAAAGATTTCTCTGAAAATACACAGTGGAGATATGTTCAGAGTAAAGAGAATCCTGCTGATATTGCATCAAGAGGTTTCACAAGTCAGCAAATGCTGAACAGTAACATTTGGTTTGATGGCCCATATTTTCTTAAAGGACCAGAGGAGCTGTGGAAAAATGATATGCCCCATGGTGTAGTTGAATTGGAAGGATCTACAAGTTTTGCAGTGCATCCAGAAGATGGGGAGGGAAATGCTGTTGATAAGTTTCTTGAGTATTATTCTTCATGGCATCGATTGAGGATGGCTGTTGCTGTGTATCACCGTCTTTTTTCCATACTGAAATCTAAGAGACAAGCTAGAATTAATGGTTCATTTACAGCAGAAGAATTAGATGCTGCTGAAAAAGCAGTCATCAGATATATTCAGAGGAAAACTTTTAGTAAGGAAGTGACACTCTTACAAAAGAGCGAAGGGTCAAGGGGCCGAGGACTTTGTAGTAGCAGTAGCATTTATAAACTAGATCCCTTCATTGATCCTAAAGACAGGCTTCTTCGCGTTAATGGACGGCTCTCCAAAGCAGAAATTTCAACTGGCGAGAAACATCCAATGATATTACCTAGAAAGAGTCATATTACCACTTTGATTATCCGGTACACACATGAAAAATTAGCTCATGCTGGACGCAACCATGTGATGGCAAAACTTAGAGAACTTTACTGGATTATCCGTACTAATGCAAGTGTCCGCCAGGTTCTACAAAGATGTGTCGTTTGCAGAAAAATGAGAAACTCTATTCTAAACCAGAAGATGGCTGATTTACCAGTGGAAAGAGTAATTCCAGCTGCTCCATTCACACACACAGGTGTTGACTTCTTTGGGCCACAGGAAGTCAAAGAAGGAAGGCAAATCAGGAAGGGGTATGGTGTATTATTTACTTGCTTGTCTACAAGAGCAATTCATATAGAGACAGCCAATTCCTTAGACACATCGTCCTTCATAAATGCTTTAAGAAGGTTTGTTGCTAGAAGAGGAAATGTAAAGAAGATTTGGTGTGACAATGGGACAAACTTTCATGGAGCTGAGAAGGAGTTGAGGAAGTCACTGCAAGAGATGAATGATGATCAGGTCAGAGCTTTCCTCTCAAAAGAAAGCATCAGCTGGACCTTCAATCCCCCTACAGCTAGTCATATGGGAGGTGTGTGGGAACGTCAGATTAGAACTGTGAGAAAGGTCTTGACTCCTCTCTTCAAGGAACATGCTGGACGAATGGATGATGAGAGTTACCGCACTCTTCTCACAGAAGTTGAGGCTATAGTGAATGACCGTCCTTTGACCACAGTCAGTGACAGCCCAGATGACTTACAACCACTCAGTCCAGCACAGCTTCTCACACAGAAATCAAGTGTTGTGATGCCACCACCTGGTGTTTTTCAGAAAGGAGATATGTATCTGAGACAGAGGTGGCGATATGTTCAATTCTTGGCTAACTTATTCTGGACTAGATGGCGAAGAGAATATTTGTCAACATTACAAGAGAGACAGAAGTGGAACAAGGAAAAGCGGCATCTTCAAGTTGGTGATATTGTCCTTGTAAAAGATGATAATCAGTTAAGGAGTAACTGGATGATGGGTCGTGTTATCAGCACTGGAAAGGACAGAACTGGTTTTGTACGTAGTGTAGTTTTAAAGACACAAACATCAGAGCTCCATCGACCCATTCAAAAGCTTGTTCTTCTCCTTGCAGTAGAGGAACAATGATTATAATAGGTATTTTATTAGGATCAAAGGATTTGAGAGTATATTACATTTATTATAGATGTCATTTATATCACCTGCATTTATAGATATGATTGATTTTGATAAACAAATAATTTGTTTATAGGGCCGAGAATGTAAATGCAGCATTTTATAGAAACCATTTGTGTATATAATTATTTAATAAGCTCTGTTTTTCAACTTGGTGATTACGGTTAAATTGTATTGTAGATATTTTGTCCGTTTTACATGTAAGCATTGTTCAGTCTTTTTTTTGATAGTTACTGCTGTAATTTGTTTGTTAAGTGTTGAGTAGTTCTTGAAAAGATTGTTTATCCTGGTAGTTATCAGTGTTGGAATCACACTGTAACAATTATATGTTCTAGAAATAGGATCAAGGTTTTTGACGACTGACAGAGTAGAAGAAGTCTTCAAAGTGTAAAGAACATTTCTTTTGAAATTCGTTTCGCTTGTATTGGATGTAGCTTAGAGTAACACAGATGTAAGTTTATTTCTTTACTGAAATTTGTATATATTCTATTTCATGTTTGTGGTGTTTTGTAGTGAAACCAAACTATTCAATTCTTTGTTTATTATGGAATTTCTTTTTAACAAATTTAGTAAGTTTGTACTTTGTTGTTTTCAGTTTCTTGAACCTCGTCGCCCTGCACTACTAGCAAAGTACTCATCATTGGTTCTCTGGTCTTGGAGTACTGACCAACTACAGTATAAGTTTTTACAGTTATGGTCAACTTAAGTTGTAGTGCTTAGTGTTAAGTGATTTAAAGCTTTAAGGTGGTTTAAAGTGTCTTGTGATACCAACTTGAACTTTATATCAAATTTTTAATAAAGTGTGACGTGAGTAACAGTATCTGTGTCTATTCTCCATCTCATCCCTGTGGCTTTGAAGAAAACGGCAGCTACAATATATATATATATATATATATATATATATATATATATATATATATATATATATATATATATATTATATATATATACTGTATACAAGTATATATATATGTATATATATATGTATTTATATATATACACTGTATATATATATATGTATATATATGTATTTATATATATATATTATATATATATATATATATATATATATATATATATGTATATGTATATATATGTGTGTGTGTATTACACGTGTATATAATTATGGACGTATCGTAACAGTGCATCAGCAATTGGATTGCCTGCGCACGCGCAAGCACACACACGTGTGTGTGTATGCGCGTGTTTGTGCATGGATATAAAACTATGTAAGTATGGACAACATCAATTACCATTGCTGTTACGACGTCGGATGATATCTAATGATCTAATACTCAAATTCCAATGATTAATTAACGCTAATATGGCTTTATCTACTCCTTAACATGTCGTCATCATCTCCCGCTCCCAATTCCGTCCGGAATAAAAAAAAGATATTTGTGTAGATACGAATATAATGCGTGCATTTAGCAGGAGAGAGAGAGAGAGAGAGAGAGAGAGAGAGAGAGAGAGAGAGAGAGAGAGAGAGAGAGAGAGAATGAAACATTAAGCACCCTGCTTTATTCGCAAGAATCTCCCTGGAGACTTTGCATAATTCCCGAGTGACAATCAAGCGAGCCCTGTAAATACCTTATTCCACATAAATGTTGCGCTTCCTTAAAGATTAAATTTATGTTATATGCTCATTAGAGCAACGACCTTACGGAAGGGACACGCGCACTTAACGGCGTTTCCCGGCAATAATTGCTCCCGTTAACGTCTCTTAAATAAACGTCGCGTCTCGATTTTAGTGGAGTACGCGCATGCGTGTTGGCAGTGCAAAAGGACTGGGGAGTGGGTGGGTGGTTGGGTGGGGGAGGGGCAGCTGGAGGTACTCCATAAATCAGGGTTAAGTAAGTGAGAGACAGCAAGAGCTCCCGTAAATACGCTCTCTTTGGCTTTATTTAAGGTGGTCTAATCGGGTATTATGGCAAAATTTCAGATGCATATATATATATATATATATATATATATATATATATATATATATATATATATATATATATATATATATATATATATATATATATATATATATATATATATTGGGTATTCATGTATGTATGGATATATGAATTTAGAAAATGTTAACGATATCTACTCTGTTGGATAACGATGCTAAAAAAAAGTGTTTTAAGACAGTAAAATTCCTCTCAGTTTGACCTCCCCCCCCCCCCATCAGATCCCCTATATAGATCCGTATCTGTCCCAAATTCTTATCCCGTGGTCTATCTTTGGTTGAAATTTTCATAAAAAAAGTTTTTTTTTTTTTCACAATCTTACCAGCCAAAAAAGAAAAAAAAAATGGAAATTGGACCAAAACACCATTCTACGGTATCAGAGTTGATCATTGATTTTGGGATATCCGAAGGAAAGAGAATGCACTGCAAATGGGAGTTGAAATACCAATATTTAGTTATTACATGAACAATTACATCGTCCTCGGAGCTTATTGATGTCTTCCTTTCGCAATATTGACTCACAATGATATTGACGTCAAATATATTGAGTAAAATATAATATTCAAGCGGGTGCTTAAAGGGGTCTTCTCTGAGATGCATTAGGCCAAAGTACGTGTTGGACTAATTGGAATACGTGATATTTTAGAATTTATCTATATTTTGTTTTTTGTTTTTATAAACATGATTGTCCATTTATTAATTTCCTCCGACGCATGCTGTCTTAATTTTGTTTGAATTTTAGTGCATTTGAGGTTTCTAGCTATGGGCAGATTTTTTTTTTTTTATTTATTGTTCCCTAAGAATATTTGTACATTAATAATAAGGGAAAAAAATTCCTGAGTAGTGTCGATGTAATATATTAGACTTAATAAAAGAGAGAGATGCTCTTTCAAGATTCCAAAAGCTGTTTGCGTTTCAGGATTTTTTATATTTTTTGCTTAGGCCCTATTATTTTTTTTAACATTTCTACTGTAGAATTATTCTCAAAAGATATATCCATCTCATGTGGTTATGGTGTTCTAGTTAATAATAGTATCTACTGTTAAGCGTTGAGTTTTAATTAGTGTCCTTTGATTTATATTGCTGCCTAAAGGCAGGTTTACACGGCCGAGCAGCTCGCCGAGCCCGGTTGTCGAACCTACTTGTAGAACGACTCGAAGAGCTTTCAGACAGTACATCGAACCTCAGTGTGCCTCGTGCTAAAACAACGTCAACATGTCTCTCGACCAGGACGATTTGATAGCCATTGCTTTAGCAGTGCCACTAAGAAGGAAAGAAAAAAGATCAAAGTGGACGAAGGATTGGCTACTAAAAAGAGAGAAATTTTCACACACCAACTTGCTTATTGCTTTAAAATTAAGGCTTTGAAATTAGTTCTTTCAATATTTCATGCAGAGCCGCTATTCCTTTGTTTCTGGCCACTTTTTTGGAATATTCTTTTGATTTAACTTTCCATAAAGCTGGATGAGGCCGATATGTATGTATGAAATCAAAGTACGACTTCCTTCTCATTCTTGCTTTCATTAATGGCAGCCATTATTCATTTCTTTGATGATGTTTCCTCGAGCAGGTTTGAAACTTTGAATAACAACTGAGGTTCGATGCTCGACACCCGTTCACACGTTCACACCGTTCGTCAAACAATGTAGCTCCGCCCACAAAAGTCAAGATGAGCCTGACTTTCATCGAGCCGTTCGACGAGCGCGCTCGACAACCAAATAGCCCGTTTACACGCTCGAACATCAATTCAAACACAGGGTTGTCAAGCCAGGCTCGACGAGCTGCTCGCCCGTGTAACCCCGCTTAATGCTTTATTCAAGATTTAAGAAATGTAGAATAATTAGGTCAGTATTTCGTTGTTTCCTTTATCCGTTATAGGAAGTTGAGCAGACGTAGAAGAAAAAGATAATCTTCAGAAAATTTTAAATTTACACAATCTTAGAATATAGATATCAGAATACAAAAAAATATTTTCTCTTATGCTAATCTCTCCATCGTTTATATGCCAAACACACACACACATACATACATACATACATACATACATACACACACACACACACACACACCACACACACACACACACACACACACACATATATATATATATATATATATATATATATATATATATATATATATATATATATAAATATCACCCACGAATGGCATTTAATACCGAATTCTATCTTGGGAATATACATCCACTTGGAATTCATTTTATGCCATTCGTGGGTGATATTTACATTGATTGAAATCACGTGTGCTTGTGATATATATTCATATATATATATATATATATATATATATATATATATATATATATATATATATATATATATATATGTGTGTGTGTGTGTGTGTGTGTATGTATACACAGTATATATGTGTATATATGTACATATATATATATATATAATATATATATATATATATATATATATATATATATAATATATATATATATATATATATATATATACATACATACACAGTGTTATAAGATTAATACAATTTCCTCCTCTCTCTCTCTCTCTCTCTCTCTCTCTCTCTCTCTCTCTCTCTCCATCAGGTTCCTATCCCAGCCTCATGTTCTCCTAATCCCCCCTTGCTCCCCCCCCCCCTTCCCCTGCTCCCCTTCCACTCTCCTCCTCCGAAGACGTGAAGCGCTAGTAATATTGAGTCTTAGGCAAGTAAGAAGCGTAATTAAGGCCATTAAGAGAACTCGACGATGTCGTTCATTTCATACTGCGATATATAGTTGTCGAGAGATGCAACCGTACACACACACACACACACACACATTCACTCAAGATTACAATTAAGCTGGTGAAGAGGTTGTTGGAGGAGGAGGTGGTTGAAGAGGAAGATGGAGGAACTGAGGTGGAGGAGAGAGTGAGAGAAGGAGGGACGATAAGAAGGGGAGGAGTTGGATTTTAGGAGAGAGGGAATTTACAAGAGCATATGATGCATGAATTAATAATGATTGAAATTTGAAATAAGAATGTGATGAAAAGAAACTGAAATGTTTTCTTAGAGAATAGAAAAAGGGAATAAATGAATAAAGGGGAATAACTAATTGAGAGAGAGAGAGAGAGAGAGAGAGAGAGAGAGAGAGAGGGGAGAGAGAGAGAGAGAGAGAGAGAGAGAGGAGAGAGAGAGAGAGAGAGAGATTAAATTAAACACGGGTTTGAAAAAGAATATGGTAGAGAAAAAGAAAAGGCAAGAGGAAAGAAAAATAAACAAAATAGATAAAGGTGAAATTTTCAAAACTTACAGAGAGAGAGAGAGAGAGAGAGAGAGAGAGAGAGAGAGAGAGAGAGAGAGAGAGAGAGAGAGAGAGAGAGAGAGAGAGAGGTCCCAAATTAAAGTGAGAGAAGGCGGAGGCATTCCCAAGAGTCCTATTAACATGCAGGATAGCAAAAGAGGGATCCAGATGAACAGGAAGGAACATAGGCCAAAATGGAAAACTGCTTTAATGGTAATTGCATTGCCTTAAGGAATGATTGCTCTTATTCATGTTGTTATTAATGTTATTATGAAGGGTTGTAGTTGATAGAATTATTAAACTTAATGTCTTATTCATTTTATTAGGGTGATGTTTTGTTTGTATGCCTAATGGATTATTTTGTTGTTCTTATTATTGTAGTGATGGTGGATTTTTTGTTTTTATGTTGTTATTTTGATTATTTTCTTAGTTATACAGAAATTAGTTGATTCAGGTTGAAGTTATTACATTAGTGTGGTTTTTGACCGTGTTAATCATAAGTCCTTTATTTGTAAACTTTGATCATTGGAAGTTACGGGATTATTTTTTAGCATTTTTATTGTATTTTAAACTGATATATTGCAATGAATAATCATTGATGGACACCATGACCAAAGGAATGTAATTAGTCGTTTTCTGAAGGATGGTATTTTTAGCCCTTCACTTTTCATATAATGCATATGCGGTTGCCCGGTTGTCCTTAAAAACCAGTTTATGGCATATGCAGATGATGCTACTCTCTTTGCATCCATCCCATTCCTTGAGTGTAGATCTAGGGTAGCCAGTCTTGGAACAGAGACCAGTGTATATTGCAGATTACAGGTATTGGAATTCTGGAATGAGTTGAAATGCTAATAGATATAAAATTGTGAATGTTACTAAGGATGAAGGTCACGTTTTAAGGAATACGGACATTCAACGCACTGTTCGCTTTACTCATATTTCACTTTCAAAACTCAACATGGAAAGCAGTCTGTAATGTTTGAAATATAGGTTCATGGACAATGTTTCGTTAGTTGCTCGCAACTCATTTAGAATTCTAGGTGTCATCCTTGAGTGCAAATTTGCTTTTGAGATATATATCTTCAGTTTCACAATAAAAAACGTATATTTAGAAAAACATTTAAACTTTTAGAGGACCTGTTTACTAATGAGTATATATTTTGTTTAATTTATTTTTCCATGTTTTGAATGTTATTCTCCTTTCTGTCATCAGCAACTGACTCTATTTTTAGTTATTGTACGAAAACGTTAGATTTATTAAATCCCTTCCATTCACATCTTACTCTACTATACCATTCACCACTCAATGAAATTTATGCAGAATTTTTATTCCGGCTTTGACCTAATCTTAACTTTTACTTTTCATTAGTTTTATTTTAATTTATACTCGTTTTAGTTTGCCATTGCTATGGTTAGCATGGCCAATTACGATGTTGACCTTAGAGCTGTTAGATAATTTTTTAAACAAACTTTAATTATATATTTGTTTTTTAAGATTTTTGTATTATTGTTTTGAAAATAACTTATTTGCCAAATTTATTTTTTTTGTACTTTAGATTATTTGGCACGAAAGCTCTTGGACTGAACTAAAAATATTTTTTAACAACACTTATGGAATAAAGTTATTTTCAAAAGGATGTTTTGGGGGAAAAAAAAAAACTGCGAGACCAGTCGTTTGTGATCCTCCCACTTTTTCACACATATAAGTAAATTCGTATTCTAATTTTTCCAACGCCATATTTCATGCTTATCAAGTGTTAGATTAATTTTGGGTTTACGCCTTGAACTAAATAGTCTCCTGAAATTAAATCTTTGAAATCCTTTTGGTAAATATTCATGGATAATATCACTTGGCTTGAAGTTTACTGTGTCGGCTTGTGTTATTTTGTTGGTCACGCTACTGGTTATGTTGGTGTATTTAATTTAATTTTAGAGTGTATTTTATGATGCTTGCATTTTCATATGAATAATTAGGCTATCAACATTGGACGCTTTATAAAGCTCCTTATCAATCATGGAAAACCGTTCTATTCTTCATAATCGTAACGTTCAAAATTGAGCCCCGCCCCCCCCCAAAAAAAAAAAAAAAAAAAAAAAAAAGTACCCTATACAACCTCTTCAGCGAACCGCAGTGAACTCAAATAATAAAAAGATGGCCCTTTGAGACGACTGCAGAAGTACCTTTTCGAGTTATGGAACCGAAATCATGGCCCTTAATTCCCAGGACCTACGAAGCGTGAAATTCGAGATCCTGTTGGAGTTCGTCCTCCGCTGGAAGATTAAAAACAGAAAACGAGAATTTATCGGCTTCGCAATTCCCGTTCGCGAGTAATCTTTGCGTTATTAGGACGGGTCCGCTACTCGCGGGGTCCCTCCTTGGTCCGGCACTGTATTCACGCTGGGGTAATTCCACGCATTACAGGCTGGAAATGTAGCCATTTTTACCTGTAAATAACGAAATTCAGATCCACTTGCATTACGATCAGTCAGTTTTTAAGGTAGTTGCCGTGGGAACTGTTTGTGGCAGTCCAAAGATGGTCTTTGTCGTACGGGGTGACGATTTCGAAGCCCTGGTGAGTTACTTTTTTTTTTTTAGTGACCCTGGTTTTCCGTAATTCATAAATGCGGATTATTCTATGTAAAAAGCGTAGTCTTTAAGTTAATAGACTTTACTTGTTCTACACAAATATGCAAATATTATTGTTCATAAAATCTTATGTTATTATTGTGTGATCAGTAATGGCTGAATCATCCGCACATGTCAAACTTGTAATAATTAGACTTAATTTTTATACTTTCTAGCATGATAGTCTATGATGGCCAAGACATTAAATTCCATAGAATTCGCTAACCAAATTTCACTGTAATTTTCATAATTTTCACTTATTGTGGAGTTTAGGTCAGAAATACCTTTATTTTATATTCTGTGTTGATAAGCATTAAAAATATCCTAAGATCATATTTTTCAACTTTGAACTCACTGCTAGAGAATAGTGGCGTACTATGGCAGAATTTCTGTCTTTTCCTGTTTTTTCCTGAAATATCACAGGAACAGCAGTTGAATGAAATAGATCAATCAATTAATAAATCAATCTTCAACTGCTACGACTGATTTTTCGGCCATGGGATACGGGTTTAGGAGAGGGCCATGTAATTTGTCGAATTATAACCAAAATTGTTAGTTTATAGCAGCATATGACTAAAAGAAATTATTATTCAGTTTTGATCATTTGACAGTAAATTTTAAATCTTGACCTTGTAACGTGGATGAATGTCACGGGTCAACTATTAGGTCAGTTTTTATGTCCTTTCGGTCCTGTCGGGAAAATAGAAGAAGTAATAGAAAAAGACAAGTAGCTTCTCTTAATGAAGTAATAATAATAATAGTAATGATGATGATGATGATGATGATGATGATGATGATACGAAGGGGCGCAAAGTAACCAATAAACTCCCGTAATTTATTTTGACTCAAGGTAAACCACAAAATTTTCTTGGTGCAATTTATAACTCGGAAAAAAAATAAGGTAAAACGTTGGAAGGTAGACTTTCGAAAAAAGGAACTCAAATGACTTATAATATGCTTGCTTATCTTGAGCTAGAAACATAAGGACGGGAAGGAGAGATGGGTGATTGTTCGTTGCTAATGAAAATGAGTTAGATTTCTTTTATTAACCTAAATCTTAACCAAAATGATATTTGATTGGCATTTTTTAGAATTTCTTGTAACGTGCGTAGGCTAGCATACGAATAGTGTTAGCGCTCTGTAACACTTTAGAAGTAGTACGAATAATTTTAGCGCTGTGTACCACTTTAGAAGTGGTGTTAATAATTCTAAGCGTTGTGGACCACCTTAGAAGTAGTACGAATAGTTTTAAGCGCTGTGTAACCACTTTAGAAGTGGTAAGAATAATTCTAGCGTTGTGGACCACTTTAGAAGTGGTACGAATAGTTTTAGCGCTGTGTACCACTTTAGAAGTGGTGAAAATAATTATAGCGTTGTGGACCACTTTAGAAGTGGTACGAATAGTTTTAGCGCTGTGCACCACTTTAGAAGTGGTGAGAATAATTATAGCGTTGTGGACCACTTTAGAAGTGGTACGAATAGTTTTAGCGCTGTGTACCACTTTAGAAGGGGTGAGAATAATTATAGCGTTGTGGACCACTTTAGAAGTGGTACGAATAGTTTTAGCGCTGTGTACCACTTTAAAAGTGGTGAAAATAATTATAGCGTTGTGGACCACTTTAGAAGTGGTACGAATAGTTTTAGCGCTATGTACCACTTTAGAAGTGGTAAGAATAATTATAGCGTTGTGGACCACCTTAGAAGTGGTACGTATAGTTTTACCGCTGTGTACCACTTTAAAAGTGGTGAAAATAA
>NC_090754.1:69238429-69250929 GCF_036898095.1 Palaemon carinicauda
ATAGGAAGAGCGTGATGAATTCTATTTAAACTATTTGTGATAAAGGCGTTTAATTACTAATTGATAATTTGTATAGGCAAAAGCTTGTATTCTATAAGTACCTATTTTCAAATTCCTTCTCATTGATAACCATTCTATCTTAAGTTTCAAAAATTTTATAGACCTCAAGTAATTTATTAGGTAGTTCTCCATATCTTCAGTGTGACTAATAATAACACATCATGATAATGATAATTATGTTTACGTTAGCACGAAATTTTACACGGCAGATTTATCCCTTGGTTTTCGAATGTATTTGCGATCGTAATTTTAGACAACTCATTCACACTTCAGGAATTTTTTCATTCACACTTGAGCATTTTGATAAGTATATTGAACGAAAAACGTTAGATCGCGTCCTTTGGTCTATTTCATTGATATTAGTAGTTTTTTTCCAAACATTTTTATGAAAATCTTTAATGTTGGTTAACTTGCTGGCCAGATTCAGAAAAAAGAAGAAAATATGACACCATTAGCAGGATGATTTATGTAGATATACAAAATATATGTGTATATCTATATCTATCTATCTATCTATCTATCTATATATATGTATATATACAGTAAATATATGTATATATATATATATATATATATATATATATATATATATATATATATATATATATATATATATATATATATATATATGTGTGTGTGTGTGTGTGTGTATGTGTATCTCTAGCTCTCTCTCTCTCTCTCTCTCTCTCTCTCTCTCTCTCTCTCTCTCTCTCTCTCTCTGTATATATATATATATATATATATATATATATATATATATATATATATATATATATATATTATATATATATATATTTTTTATATATATATATATATATATATATATATATATATATATATATATATATATATATATGTGTGTGTGTGTGTGTGTGTGTGTGTGTGTGTGTGTGTGTGTGTGTATGTTACTCATGAGCTCATTATCGATTTTATTTCCTGTCTGACCATTAATTTTCAATCCCTGGCCTGTCATTAATTCTAAAGTTTCATCTAGCGCATGAAATTCGGGTAACCTTTAGCATTATTCATTTCAACGCAACGTCAACATTGCGGCCATTTTGTTATTGTCTCAAATTCCTCAAATATTTAACAGTATTTAATAAGTATTTTGATTATTTAATTGGTATATAATTAATCTTGAATTTGTATATTTGTATTTGTAGGCATCTGCAGCCCCATTAACTCGTATATTATTCTTTCGAAATACGAGAACTTTGTCAAGACTAGACAATCAAATCTCTTTAACGATATTAATTGAGTCCCACAAAAGTTGCAACTAGTATTTGTAATCAAAGATGTTCTCCTTACGTTCATTTGCTTACAAACTAAATAAGTCAGTTATAGGAAAGTATTTTCTGGCTTCACAATCCGAAAAAAATATGTTAGCATTGTCTTTTTTTAACGAAAATGTTCAATGTGGACATACAACAGACTGATGTAAAGTCTTAGACCATATGGCTTTGAATATTGTATTTTTGAAGAATCTCTACGTTTTTCATTATATCTGTCTACATTAAAACCTACACGCATTAACATATATATATATATATATATATATATATATATATATATATATATATATATATATATATATATATATACATATATATATATATATATATATATATATATATATATATATATATATATATATATATATATATATATATATATATGTATATATGTGTGTGTGTGTGTGAATATGTGTTTGTTCCGTAACCCAATACAAACCATTGCTATTTCCATGGGGTAACATTTGGCGGAGCTGAATGACGAGCCATTAAAATTAAACGAGGGTTAACTACCCCCTTGCTAATTAGCAGGGGGTAGGGAAGGGGTAGCTAGCTACCCCTTCCCCCCTCACACACTGTGAATAGCTCAATTCACTTTTGGCTCGGACAGTGATCGGACGTCTCCGTTCCTGTCCTCGCTTGGCCAGCCATTATTGTTGTTTTGTCTTTACTTAACTACTTACATTTCTTGTACTCATATATATATGTAACATATTTTATGTTTACGTATATATCTTTGTATGGAAATCAGTAAGTTTCCTTTTCAGTGGTCACGCTTGTGTGTGTATGTGCGATATCTCCGTGTGGCCGCCGGCAGTCAGGCCTCTAAGTAGTAGTTCATGGTTCACGATCTCCTGGAGCTCGTTCACCTTTACTACATTTACTATAATTATTACATAACTCCTCTATGCGGGTGGAGTTGCAACGCTGTGCTTTACAATTATTTTTTTTTTATTACTTGTTATAAATCTAATTGTTTTTTGTTAACTTCAGTTTGTAGAACGTTTCCCTTCGGGGTTGTTCGTTCTTACTTTTAGTGAACTTTTTTTAATGGCATAGCGTAACTGTTTAATTCTGTTTTGTTACAGCTTTCGCCAGCGCCCTACCTCCCACCTTCCCATGAGTATAGGTGAGGTGTAGGGCGCTTGCCCGTTATGTAATTCTTGGGTTTTTTCCCTCGGGTTCCTCTTCGGAGTCTTCCCGGGGGAATGAATGTTACTAATTACTGTTCATTTTTTTCACAGTTAATGATTTGCTGTTCGTTTGCCTATAGGTCTACGAAGCAGAGCTGTCTTGTGGGTTGGATCTTCGTCAGGGGCGTGTGTCTCCTCCTGGAAGTCCTCCCGTGATATCGACAGCTCCTCAGTTCATCTTAGAACTCGCAGGAGGCTCGCCTCCTTGGGTGGGGACACTTCCCTTCCGAGGGAGGTTCCTTTCCCAGGTTTTGAGTTGTTTCTCTTTCGGGGGAAACTTCTCTTACCTTAATTTATATTGTGCAACTATGCTCTTGGGGCTGAGCGGTTGCATCTGCGGCTACGTTCAAGGGGCTGAGCAGCTGCAGGAGTGTTTCTTCCCCGTGGGGGAAGCTCTCCACAGAGATCCCTCTTCGGAGGCCTCTTGTTGCTGTTGTTGCTGAAGGCTCAGCCTCCTTCGGGGGGCAGTTGAGTCCTCCGGTCTCTCCTGCGAGTGTTTCTTCCCCGTGAGGAAAGTTCACCACAGAGACTCCTCTTCGGAGGCCTTCTGCTGCTGTTGTTGCTGTTGTTGCGGAAGGCTCGGTCTCCTTCGGGGGGGCAGTGGAGTCCTACGGTCTCTCCTGCAAGTGTTTCTTCCCCGTGAGGGAAGTTTCACCACAGAGACTCCTCTTCAGAGGACGGATGACCCGTCTTCCTACCCAGAGGGCGCCTTCGCTTCGCCCTCTGCGCGAGAGAGGTCTTCCTTCTCCCTACAAGGGAGTTAGGAGGCGCCTCTTTGGATCTTCGTCTCCTCCCCTGTGGAGGATCCGTCTCGTTCTGGAGAGGATCGTCACTGCAACTTCCTGCGGATCGTTCGCGATCCCCTACACCTACCAGACCTCCCTTCGCCGTTCCTGGCTGCTGACGTGCTTTGGGCGCCTACGCAGGGTTCCCCTGCGCGCCACCTGCTCGCTTGCGTGCAATGGAGCTCTAGCTCTCCTGCTCGCCAATGCTCACCTGGGCGCTCTTATCTTCCAGAGAAGTTACAGCGCTCTCCAACGCTCCAGCGATCTCCTGCTCGCCAGCGCTCACCTGGGCGCTCTCCTGCTCTCCAGCGCTCTCCTGCTCGCCAGTGCTCACCTGGGCGCTCGCCTGCTCGCCAGTGCTCACCTGGGCGCCCTCCTGCTCGCCAGCGCTCACCTGGGCGCTCTCCTGCTCGCCAGCGCTCACCTGGGCGCTCACCTGGGTGCCCTCCTGCTCGCCAGCGCTCACCTGGGCGCTCTCCTGCTCGCCAGCGCTCACCTGGGCGCTCTCCTGCCCGCCAGCGCTCACCTGGGCGCTCTCCTGCTCGCCAGCGCTCACCTGGGCACTCTCCTGCTCGCCAGGACTCACCTGAGTGCTCTCCTGCTCGCCAGCGCTCACCTGGGCGCTCTCCTGCTCGCCAGCGCTCACCTGGGAGCCATCCTGCTCGCCAGCGCTCACCTGGGAGCTCTCCTGCTCGCCAGCGCTCACCTGGGCACTCTCACCTTCCAGAGAAGTTGCAGCGCGCTCCAATGCGCCAGCGATCTCCTGCTCGCCAGCGCTCTCCAACGCGCCAGCGATCTCCTGCTCGCCAGCGCTCTCCAACGCGCCAGCGATCTCCTGCTCGCCAGCGCTCTCCAACACGCCAGCGATCTCCTGCTTGCCAGCGCTCTCATCTTCTTGAGAAGTTGCAGCGCTCTCCAACGCCCCAGTAATCTCCTGCTCGCCAGCTCTCTCCTGGGCGCTCTCATCCTCCAGAGAAGTTGCAGCGCCTTCCTGATGCGCGCACTGCGCACCATCATTCTCCTGCGCTCAAGCACTCGCCCGCACGCAAGCACTCATTTGTGCTTGTGCCTGATGCGCGCCCTGTGCGCCCACGCTCGCCTGGTCCTGATGAACGCAAGGGTTCTCCTTTGCCTTGCTTGCGCTCTCCTGATCGCCCATTGATGCCTGCGTGCCCTTCTATTGCTGAGCGCCTTCTTATTTTGGCGCAACCGCGCCCACGATCTTCTGCAGCTCGCCCTTCACGTCCGCATGCCTTGGTTCCTGCAGACCCTAAGAAGGGCGCTCGCTAAACGCGCTCTTCTGGCCGACGTTCTCCTGCGCTTCTGGACTTAGTCAAGAGTCTGAGCGCCCGCGCACCAGCACTCCTGCGTGCCTACACGCATTCACACATGCGCGCACATGTTCTTTCTTGAGTCCGTGCTCCTACGCGCCCACGCTCCCCAAGGAATCTCCTGTTCCTGTCCAGCCAACGCCCGCACGCCTGCGCGCCAGATGTTCCCAAGAAGACCTCCTGGGGATGGGAAACTTAGCTGCCATTCCACCAAGAGGAGAGCACAGCGAGTCAGAACATGCGTTCTGGCAGGTCCTTGGATTGATGAGGGAGCTCAACAAAATCAAGGACCCGGAGACAGCCCCTCGCGAGGGGAAAGACACTGTGCTTGACGAGGTCTTTGGTGTCCAGAAGCCCCCCAAGACTAGTGTGGCTTTGCCCTGGTCTAAAGGGGGGAAATGTGCCAGAGACAAGGTCAAAGCTCAACTCTCCGGTCTGGCCTCCTCAGGACGTTCTTCTGCCGGGTTCAAACTTCTCCCACCTCCTCTAGTCCAACAGAGGAGGTATTTCGAGATTGACGGGGAGTCTTGCATGTCTCTCCCACTCCATCATTCCATGGAAGAACTAGCAAAGGGAACTTCTTTCGAGAAGCTCTCTACCCGGCAGGTGACGTTTGCAGCGTCAGAGACCCAAAACCTGGGAAAAGTCGCGAAGAGTGCCATGCAGGCAACTTCGTGGCTTGATCTCTGGCTTGGGTCTCTGGGCATCCTATTGCGATCCGAGGATCTGTCCAAGGAGAGCAATAGTAAAGCTTTGGAGACCTTCCTCTTCTCGGGCTCTCGCTCTATTGAGTTTCTAGCCCACCAGGTCACTAACCTGTGGGCCAACATGATCCTCAAAAGACGCGATTCAGTGTCCGAGAGGTGCCATCCGAAGATCCCCACTGCAGACGTCAGCAGGCTCAGACACTCCTCTAATTTTGAAGGGGAGTTACTGGAGCCTCGTGACATTGAGCAGACGGCTGAGAGGTGGAGGAGATCGAACCAGGACTCTCTCCTCCAAAGGGCCCTGACATCTCGGCCCTATAACCTCCAGCCCCTCAACAACAACGTCAACAGCAGGCTCGCAAGACACCTAAGCAGGTTCCGGCAGCTAAGACAAGCGTGTCTAAGCCGCAGTCCTTTCAGCCGAAAGACAAGACGTGGCAAGTCCTCTAGGGGTAGAACTCCTAGAGGAAGCGGCAAAGGTCGCAAACACTGGGAGTGGCAGTCCCCCCGCGTGTCCACCTGTGGGGGGATGCCTAAAAAAGTTGCGTGCAGAGGTGGCAGCAACTCGGGGCCGACCCTTGGACGGTCTCTGTGATCGGTCAAGGGTATCGCATCCCGTTCACAACATCTCTACCTCCCCTGACAGCGAATCCAGTGTCGTTGAATTCCTATGCCTTGGGACCACCAAAGGGGTTGGCCCTCCCTGCAGAAGTCGAGACCATGCTCAAGAAGGATGCTCTCCAGGAGGTCGACGACGGCTCCCCAGGCTTCCTCAGTCGACTCTTTCTTGTAAAGAAGGTGTCTGGAGGCTGGAGACCGGTCATCGACCTCTCAGCACTAAACAAGTTTGTCATACAAACTCGTTTCAGTATGGAGACAGCGGACACGGTCAGACTTGCAGTGAAACCACAAGACTTTATGGGCACTCTGGATCTGAAGGACGCGTACTTCCAGATCCCCATCCATCCGTCTTCCAGGAAGTACTTAAGATTCAGCCTAGACGGTAAGGCCTACCAGTTCAAAGTGCTGTGTTTCGGTCTCTCCACGGCACCCCAGGTGTTCACCAAGGTGTTCACTCTGATCTCGTTGTGGGCTCACAGGAACGGCATCCGTCTCCCTCGTTATCTGGACGACTGGCTAATCCTGGCAGACTCGGAGTCGACCCTTCTGCGACACCGAGACAGGCTTCTGGAAGTTTGCCAAGATCTAGGGATCTTGGTAAATCTCGAGAAGTCCTCTCTGTGCCCTACGAAGAAACTGGTATACCTAGGCATGAAACTAGACACGATTCTCCACAAAGCCTTTCCATCAGACGGAAGGATAGCAAGGCTGAGGAAGGTAGCAGAACCTTTCCTCAGACGAGAAGAGCTTCCAGCCCAACTGTGGTTACGTCTCTTAGGCCATCTATCGTCTTTGGTTCGTCTTGTTCCAAACGGCCTCCTCAGGATGAGATCCATCCAGTGGCGGCTGAAGTCACGATGGAATCAGGGAAACGATTCCCTGGACTTCCTAGTTCCCATAGGACCTTCGGAACGGGCGGATCTTCGATGTTGGCTGGACGATGAGAACCTACGGAAAGGAGCAGATCTTCTCGTCCTCCCCCCAGATTTGACTCTGTTTACGGACGCGTCAAATCAAGGGTGGGGGGCCCTCATTCTGAACCAAAGAGCCTCAGTCCTTTGGTCAGAATCGGAAAGGTGCCTCCACATCAACCTGCTAGAATTGAAGGCCGTTTTTCTGGCTCTTCAACAGTTCCAAAAATCCTGGCGGGCCACTCCGTGGTGGTGATGAGCGACAACACCACAGTAGTGGCTTATATCAACAAGCAGGGAGGTACCTTCTCGCAGCAGCTATCCCATCTTGCAGTAGAGATTCTGAGATGGTCTGAAACCCGCTCGATCTCACTGTCAACTTGCTTCATTCCTGGCAAGAGGAATGTCCTCGCCGACAGCCTCAGCAGGGCGACGCAGATAGTGAGTACCGAGTGGTCTTTGGATCCTCAGATAGCCAACAAAGTCCTGACTTTGTGGGGTTCCCCGACTGTAGACCTGTTTGCGACAGCCTTGACTTTCAGGCTGCCCCTTTACTGCTCTCCAGTCCCGGACCCCAAGGCTCTCTGGCAGGATGCATTTCAACACAGGTGGGACAATATGGACGTCTATGCCTTCCCACCTTTTTGTCTGATGAGAAGGTTGCTCAACAAGGCCAACCTATCGGTCAACCTCTCCATGACTCTCATAGCTCCGCTATGGCATCATGCGGAATTGTTCCCGGACCTTCTGCAACTCCTAACGGAACCCCCAAGAGAACTCGCTCCACGTCACGAGCTACTCAGACAATCACATTGCAACATCTTCCACAAGGCCGTAGCTTCGCTTCGGCTTCACGCCTGGAGACTATCCAGCGACTCCTCACGGAGAGAGGATTTTCTCAACAGGTTGCAGACAGGATGTCTCGACACCTGCGAGAATCCTCTGCTAGCGTCTACCAGGCGAAGTGGAAAGTCTTTTGTGGTTGGTGTCGTGGAAGGGGTATCTCTCCGCTCGATGCCACTATTCCAACAATAGCGGAGTTCCTTGTATATCTTCGGGAGGAAATGCGCCTTTCGGTCTCGGCGGTGAAAGGCTATCGCTCAGCCTTAAGCTTAGCCTTCAGGCTGAAAGGAGTAGATATTTCCTCTTCGTTGGAACTTTCTCTACTCATACGCAACTACGAGCTTACTTGCCCCAGTCGGAAGTCAGACCCCCTCCTTGGAACGTGGTTCAAGTGCTCAGGGCTCTGAAAAGAGCTCCCTTTGAACCATTACGCCAGGCGTCTGATCGCCTCCTAACGTGGAAGACGGTGTTCCTACTCGTGTTGGCCGCGGCCAAACGAGTAAGTGAACTTCATGGTCTCTCCTACGACGTTGCCCATTCAAGGGGATGGGGGGAGGTAACGTTCAAGTTCGTCCCTGAGTTCATTGCTAAGACTCAAAACCCTGGGGTTTCGGATCCAAGATTCCACTCCTTCAAGGTAACGAGTCTACGTTCTGTAACAAGTGACCCAGACCATCTGTTACTGTGCCCAGTCAGGAGTCTGAGGCGCTACCTCAAAAGGACAGCTGCAGCCCGTCCTCATGTGCAAGCTTTGTTTGTGAGCATAGGGAGGACAAAGAGGAGGGTCACCAAGAACTCCATCTCTTCATGGATTCGCAAGGTGATAAGCAGCACCTTGAATCCCGACTCTCCTCCGTCATGTCGTCCCAGAGCTCACGACGTCATGGGTGATGCTACTTCCCTGGCCTTCAAGAGAAACTTCTCTGTGACGCAGGTTCTACAAGCCGGGGTCTGGAAACGTCAGACGACGTTCACAGCCCACTACCTGCAGGACGTGACCCACAGGAACCTCGATACGTTTTCTATCGGTCCTGTGGTGGCTGCACAACAGCTGGTCTAACCTCAGGCTCCTTATTGGACAAGTAGCAGAAGGTTGAGGGCATTGTTACCCGGTTTTAGTCTGCGTGAATGAAAGAGTATGTCTGGCCCATACTTCTTTCTTCATTCTCCCCTCTCTTGGGGATAGCAGCATCCAGGTCTTTGCGCAGCTGACCTCAACCTCTGCAGGTAAACCATGCTTCCTTGTGCTCCTAGTATTAGCCTTAATACTGTCGCGTCCCCCATACCCTGACGAGGTGGTATTGGGAACGTCCTAGCCTAGAGTTCCACAATAAAGAACTCCAGGTCAGCTGCCTAGGACGAGTCACGTTATTCTCCTTCACACACATCCTAGTAGGCCGCACGATGGTCAAACATGACAGCGTGCGAGGGTTAGGGACTCCCGTTCCTTGAGTTCTACAACTCGGAATTGGAGTCCCCGGGTAAAGCCGAAGCCAGAAGGCTGGGGACTTTCCGCCCTTCCTAAGGGTAAGTCACCCCATGGAAATAGCAATGGTTTGTATTGGGTTACGGAACAAATGACAAATTTCGTAGATAATTTGTATTTTTCCTACCATACAAACCTTTGCTATTTACGCAAATGTTACCCGCCAGCCCTGACCCCCAAGTCAAGTCCTACCTTTAAGTGAATTGAGCTATTCACAGTGTGTGAGGGGGGAAGGGGTAGCTAGCTACCCCTTCCCTACCCCCTGCTAATTAGCAAGGGGGTAGTTAACCCTCGTTTAATTTTAATGGCTCGTCATTCAGCTCCGCCAAATGTTACCCCATGGAAATAGCAAAGGTTTGTATGGTAGGAAAAATACAAATTATCTACGAAATTTGTCATATTTAGGCTAAAGTATATATGTATTATGAATATGAAAATAGATTTATACTTTTAGGGGTATTAGCAAATATTTTCATAATTAATCAGGTGAATAGAACATTTTAGTTATCAGTGTTGTTTATAATTGTTGTTCGTATTCTTTGATGAGAAACTTTTGATAAAAAGCGCCTTACTTAAACCGCTTTGGTTGTTCCGTCTAAACAATCTACTCGTAAAGTTTCACCTTTCATTTTTTTCATTCCATGTTTTCATTCTTTACAAACTCGTTCAAGTAGATTTTTTTTTCTGCCTTTTATCGTACTTTATCCCAATTTGCGCTCAAAAATATTGATATTTTATTATAAAATTTATATAGGAAATAGCAAGTACAAACTCTTAAGTAATATTTTTTCTGCCGTCTATCGTTTTTTATTGCAGTTTTTTTCAAAAATGTGTTGGTAATTTCTAATAAAACTTACGCAGGAAATAGCAAGTACAAAAAAAGTACGTATTTTTTTCTGCCTTTTAACGTTCTTTATTCCAGTTTATGGTGAAATATATTAGTAATTCCTAATAAAATTTGCGGAGGAAATAGCAAGTGTTCGGAAACAAAATTAAGGTCTCTGACTTCGACGGTCGGCGCTATTGAGTTTTGATTGATTGATTGATTTGGAGTTGAAATATACCTTCAAATTATTGTCATGATTAACAGACGTTACATTTATCACGTGGAGAAATTGTGGGTATTAAATATTTTATTAGATATGTTACCGGGTGAAAAATATGTATTGTAATGATGCTATTCGGACATGGGGAATATTATTATTATTATTATTGTTATTATTATTATTATTGTTGTTGTTGTTGTTGTTGTTGTTGTTGTTGTTGTTATTATCAATAAGCCGCCGAGTGTGCTATTATTATTATTAGTATCATTATTGTTATTATAATCATTATTATTATTATTATATTATTATTTATTATTATTATTATTATTGCTACAACCCTAGTTAGAACAGCGGGATGCTATAAGTCCAAGACCTCCAAAAAGAAAAGATAGCCCAGTGAGAATAGCAAATAAAGAAATAAAATAGAAAAAACGATAATGAACAATTAAAATACTATATCTTAAGAACAGTAACAACGTTCAATTACAACTTCCATACGAAAACTATAAAAAAGAGATTTATGTCAGCCTGTTTTACATAAAATCATTGCCTGCATGTTTGAACTTTTGAAATTTCACCGATTCAACTACGGTACCCGATTAGGAAGATGATTCCACAACTTGGTCACAGCTGGAATAAAACTTCTAGAATAATGTGTAATATTTAGACTCATGATATTATGGTTATAGCACCTATGTTCAATTACCCCAGCCACACATCTAAATAGTTTTACCTAATTTTCCTTATCCTTTAATTTTCAGACCTTAACTATTTTATTATTATTATTATTATTATTATTATTATTACTTCCTAAGCTACAACCCTAATGGAAAAACAAGATGCTACAAGCCCAAGGGCTCCAACAGGGAAAATAGCCCAGTGAGGAATGGAAATAAGGAAATAAATAAAACATTTTAGGAACAGTAACAACGTTAAAATGAATCTTTCATATGTAAACTAAGCATATATATATATATATATATATATATATATATATATATATATATATATATATATATATATATATATATATATATATATATATATGTGTGTATATATATATATATATATATATATATATATATATATATATATATATATATATATATATATATATATATATTACCAAACAATCGTCTTCAGTTTACTCCACGTTTCAAAGAACACAAATAAAAATGTATGAAACATTAGTGATTAAAACTGATTCAACTACTTGATTATTAATATTTAATTCTGTTATCCAAAAGTATAAAGGTCGTATATTTACTTCATTAACTCTCAGGTATTTCATGTCATCGAATTCAGTTTGACATCTTTCATAAACTTCATTAATTTACTTGAATCTTATTATCACGGGCTTTATCCTCCAATACCCTCTATTAGGTAGTCCTCTTATTGACCATCAGCTCTCTCTCTCTCTCTCTCTCTCTCTCTCTCTCTCTCTCTCTCTCTCTCTCTCGATGGAAATGAAATCATTATCCCTTATTGACACACACACAAAAGCTAATAACGCTGGACGCCAGAGATGAGTCTCTCTCTCTCTCTCTCTCTCTCTCTCTCTCTCTCTCTCTCTCTCTCTCTCTCTCTCTCTCTCTCTCAGTTAAGGCGATGCGAAGATAATCCATAGATGATTCGATACAGCAGGTTTACTTCTTATCTTCCACGCCCAGAACACGGATAGTAGGAGAGAGAGAGAGAGAGAGAGAGAGAGAGAGAGAGAGAGAGAGAGAGAGAGAGAGAGAGAGAGAACGACAAACGGAGGGGGAGAATGAGGGGGTAGAGAGGGGTCATTTGTTGACAATGAGTTTAGCGGGGAGGGGATGGAGAGGGAGGCGATGTTGTTTGTATAATAGAGAGGGAACTTAGGATGATGATGTTTGTCTAATTTTTCATGCATGTGCAATATCTTGATAAAATGGGACGTTCGCTGGTGCCAGCCCCCTTCTTTGCTCTTAGTGGGGGTTAGGCATAAAGAAAGGGGGTGAGTAGGGTGGGGGTGAGGAAAGGGGTGGGTGAAATGTTATGGAGAAAAGGGGGGCGACTGGATAATATGGTTAAAGTTTGTCAGTTGCTAAATAGAGATTTGTCATAATTAAGAATTCTGAATATTCAATTTTTTAAAATCCAAATTACTCCAGTAAAAAGTTCAATAAATCTAAAATACTAGTTTATTTTGTTTATCCATGGTTTGTGTGTACAGACAGAGATCTTTTTGAATATAATAT
>NC_090754.1:69263429-69270792 GCF_036898095.1 Palaemon carinicauda
ACTATCTATATTTCCTTATGTAACGACAAACATACCTACATGTGTATGTACATGAATATATACATATAATGTATACTTAGGTATATATATATATATATATATATATATATATATATATATATATATATAAAAAGAACATTATGCGTGTGTGATTGTGTTTGTAATCACGACAAGCCGTAGAGTAAAAGAGAGGGAGAGAAATAGGAAAGCTATTCATTCCAACCACGAAATGCCGGTCATGCCACCAGGTATAAAGGTCGAGGAAAGAAAGACTGAATCCCTTTTTACGATATGCAAGTTGCTTTGCCGTCATGAATCGATGGCCAGCGAATCCATTACTACAAACTCGGTTTACCCAGGCAGAACAAAGAAGGAAATTAAAACGTTCGAGTGGACTCCTGTTCTCTGAGAATATATTATATGACGTTGTTACGTGATCCCCAGCATCAATCAATTTGACCCATGGTGGGATGTTCTCTTTGGAAATTGCAGACTTTGGATTACTGTAGTTGACAATGGGATATCAGGATTCTCTTTTCATTGTGTAATCTTAAATCTTATATTGAGGGATTCGGTGTGGGAGGTCGTTTTAAAGAGAATATTTTGAGAGTGGGTCCTTTATATGGTGGCTTATTAGAAATGTCCTTGCCTGACATTCTGCCGGACTCGGGTTCGAGACCCTGTCAAGCTCGATAGTTTCTTAAAGTGTCTGCAATCTCACCAACCTTGTGAGTTGAGGATGGAGGGTTTGGAGGACCCCATATGTCTATCTGCTCGGTCATCAGTAGCATTGCATTTCCCTCCCTGGTCCTACCTTTGGGTGGATAGAGGGACTTGGACGCTGATCAATATATATATATATATATATATATATATATATATATATATATATATATATATATATATATATATATATATATATAGGGTCAGTCTTTAGGGCATTGCCACTGTCCCTTGCCTTTGCCCCTCATGAGGGGCCTTTAAATATTTATTTGGTGGTAAATATTTCACTCAGGTGTACATTTGTTTGACGCCTATATAGAAGGAACTAGTTCAAGCCCTTATAAAATCAAAAGCGTTGAACCAAATTTGTAAGAAGTACTTTGACCCCTGGAAAATGGACTTTGAGTTTTGTAAGGAAGAAAAATTTTTCCATGGTTTTCTGAGGTTATTTAATGCAGTCTTGGGAAGTGAAGGTTGTTTTTCTTATTGTTAATTCTAATTATATTGATAGTGTCATTTTATTTCAAACTGGTTATTTACATCTGATTTCATTTACCAATTAATGCCATATATATATATATATATATATATATATATATATATATATATATATATATATATATATATATATATATATATATATATACTTTTAATAAGGTACACGTACATGTGATTGGTAGAATTTTTAAAAGCTCTCTGGTGTCATGACTGTATTGACTTGTGGAGGACAGACCGAATAATCTTTTACATACTCAATATATATATATATATATATATATATATATATATATATATATATATATAGAGAGAGAGAGAGAGAGAGAGAGAGAGAGAGAGAGAGAGAGAGAGAGAGAGAGAGAGAGAGAGAGAGAGAGAGAGAGAGAGAGAGAGAGAGAGAGTGGTCTTAACACGGAGTCACCATGAGGTGGCCATTTTGTAGAGATCCAGAAGACTTTTAAAGAAAATTAAAAACTATAAGGTCACTGAACCCAAGATCTACATATATCTTTCTCTAGACTTTGACTGAACCGATTCCATCTGAGACGCTCCGCAGGTTATGTAGTATGACGTTTTTTAGGACGGGGGCGAGGGTGAGGGGTTAGGGGACTTGATCAGGGGGGTACGAAAAAGTCGACAAGGAAAGGGGTTACAGCCCCCCCTCCCTCCCCGTTTGCTCTTAAAACCGAATTGCCCGGGCAATTAGTTCCAGGTCGTTAGGCAACACATCACTTTTTGGGAGAACGACGCTGTTGTTGTTTTTCCAAAAAGCCATCCTTTTACGAGAGTCGTTTTCGGGTCTCGGCGATGGCTTCCGGATGGACACTGAGAAAAGTTTATTCGCCTTACTCCACCTCCTCCTCCTCCTCTTCTTCTTCTTCTTCTTCTTCTTCTTCTTCTTACGCAGTTTAAGTTCGGTTTGAAAAATTTTTTCCTCCCAGATTTTTGGAACTGGTATATATATATATATATATATATATATATATATATATATATATATATATATATATATATATATATATATATATATATACATATATATATATATGATAATAACAGTCCCGACAATCTGTAAGGAAAATTGCGAATACTGGATAGATATTATATATATATATATATATATATATATATATATATATATATATATATATATATATATATATATATATGTGTGTATATATATATATATATATATATATATGTATATATATATATATATATATGTATATATATATATATATATATATATATATATATATATATGTATATATATATATGTATATATATATATATATATATATATATATATATATATATATATATATATATGTATATATATATATATATATATATATATATATATATATATATATATACATATACATATATATATATATATATATATATATATATATATATATATATATATATATATATATATATATAATTTTCATTGAAGGCGAGAGTGTTAGTGTCGTCAATATGTTTCCTGCAGGAATCTTCATATTTCCTCAGCTTCTTTAAGATTTCAGACTTGGTTCTTTGGTTTAATGAACGATGATTATTTTCTTCATACTTTATTCACTGCAGCACTGTTTCGACAAAACTTTGTTTTTATCAAGTGATTTCTGGTTTCCATAAGTCTACAATTCCTTTTATACATCAGCTTCTACAAATATAACGATTCATTATGTTGAGATTATTCTAAAGAAATTGAAAATTCTGAAAATTAAAAAGTGAATAAAGCAAGGTGAATATTTTCAAAATCAGAGATCCTTAGATTACGAAGAGGATAATGGTTGATTATATATATATATATATATATATATATATATATATATATATATATATATATATATATATATATATATAGATATTTATACATATATACATATATATATATATATATATATATATATATATATATTATATATATATATATATATATATATATTATATATATATATACTACACACACACACACATACACATAGATATGCGTGCACATACTAGTTGCACGTTCGGACTTACAACCACTAAATAGTTTATTCATGTCGTATTCGTGTCGCTTTCTAATTGAGGGGGAGCGTATAATTAAAATCTTTCTGTTCAAAGTCGGTGCCTGGAGGGTGATGCTTACAGTTTCAGAAATTATAAGGCCTGCCGTAGTTGTTCTCGATTAATTCCTTCAGGAAGGGTTTCCGGTCGTAGCATCAATTTAGTGTTGGTTTATTGCCCCCTGATTTCTGTGGGACAGCATCCTTCTTCGGACTGTTGTGGTAGTGTTTCCAATATAGTCTATGAGATTTACACATCTCCTCAGGGCATGAAAAATTTATAGACTACGTTGGGTCACGCTTCCTTTGGTCCTTTTTGGGCGATATTGCTTTTCATCATAAGACTTGCAGTCAGGGTAGGCTTTCTATATATTACAAAATTTTACTTTCTGGTAAGGGGCTTTTGGGGACACACCTCGATTGAAGATTCCTCGCAATGTCTGGGTTTCAATCTTTGTAGGCCGAACCAAAGCTAAGGCGGTGGTGTATAATAAGGTTTTTGTCTTCTTCGTTGGTTTTTTCCATCGTTGGTTGTTGAACTTCATTGAATTTCTTCCTTGTGGCTTCTTCTATCATGCTGTCGGGATATCCGTTATTGTTAGCAGTTGTCGAATTTGTTTAGTTTGGCATCTACGTCTTTCCAAGTTTTGCTGTGGGTGAATGCTCATTTTAAGTAAGCACTTATTAATACTGCATTTAAGTGTCGTCCTGCGTTGGTTGATTTATTGTATACCGATGTCTTGAATTGGTCATCTTGTTGTTTGACTAGTACATCGAGGAAAGGCAGTGATTTTTCTTGACTGTATTCGGTTGTGAAAATAAGTACAGAATTTCTCATGTTTGTCAGCTAACTCTTCTGTCTCTTCATTGTTCTTGTCGTTGATGAATATGTCATCGATGTAACGTCCATAGATTTTTGGCTTTTTTGTGTTCGAAACAGTCCTGCAGTGAATAAAGTATGAAGAAAATAATCATCGTTCATTAAACCAAAGAACTACGTCTGAAAACTTAAAGAAGCTGAGGAAATATGAAGATTCCTACAGGATGTATTTTGACGCCACTAAGGCTATCACCTTCAATGAAAATTGCATTAGAGAGAATGTGCCAAAAAAGCAATATATATATATATATATATATATATTATATATAATATATTATATATATAATATATATATATGTGTGTGTGTGTGTGTGTGTGTGTGTGTGTGTGTGTGTATGTATATATATATATTATATATATAATATATAATATATATATATATATATATATATATATATATATTTATATATATATGTATGTATATATACATACACACACACACACACACAATATATATATATATAATATATATATATATATATATATATATATATATATTTATATGTATATATATACACACACGCAGTTTTCCTTCCAGATTGTTGGACACTGGTATTATTGAATATATATATATATATATATATATATATATATATATATATAAATATATATATATATATATATATATATATATATATATATATATATATATATATATATATATATACAATATATATGTTATACTCTCAATTGTAGATAGATTAAGCATATGTTTGAATATTCTTATATTAGTGATTATTTATTACCTCAAAATATTAAAATTTATTTCTTTACTTTTAAAGTATATGTGAGAGTATTCTTAATTAGATTTTTCTGATATTTAAATACAAACAAAACTTTTAGCACTTACTGTCAGTCACATTGCTTTGTTCATCATCATCATCATCATCCCCTGCGACTATCGACGTAAAGATCCTCGGTTAGAGTTCACCAGTCGTCTGTATTATTATTATTATTATTATTATTATTATTATTATTATTATTATTATTATTATTATTATTACTAGCCAAGCTACAACCCTAGTTGTAAAAGCAAGATGCTATAAAGCACAAGGGCCCCAACAGGGAAAATAGCCCAGTGAGGAAAGGAAATAAGGAAATAGGTAAATGATGAGAATAAATTAACAATATGTCATTCTAAAAAACAGTAACAGCGTCAAAACAGATATGTCCTATATAAACTATTAACGTCAAAAACAGATATATCATATATAAACAATAAAAAGACTCAAGTCAGCCTGGTCAACATAAAAAACATATTGCTACCAACTTTGAACTTTTGAACTTGAGCTTTTAAATCTATGAGAACAAAGCTCCCATTGCTTTGTTGGATAAGTGAATTTTCCTTGCCTCTGCCACTCTTGGGGGGGCCTTTTAACCTTAATGTAGAGGAAAGGGTAACGTTTATTTAGGGGGAAAATATTTTTCTCGTGTACATGGTGAGTCTGCAGCCTGAGTTTTCGCCTATATAGAAGGAACTTTTTGAAGCCAATATAAAATCAAAAGGCCTTGAAATATCTACTGATATGTAATCAAGACAAACTGAGATATCTATTTTGACGTTGTTACTGTTTTTTGAATGATTTATTGTTAATTTGTTGTCATCATTTATTTATTTCCTTATTTCCTTTCCTCACTGGGCTATGTTTCCCTATTGGAGCCCTCGGGCGTTATAGCATCTTGCTTTTCCAACTAGGGCTGTAGCCTGGCTAGTAATAATAATAATAATAATAATAATAATAATAATAATAATAATAATAATAATAATAATAATAATAATAATAATAACATGTATTTGTAGTGTTTAGTGTAACGTTTACCTATAGAAATTTATTAGTCCATTTTAATCAAGTGTCGCAACTACAAAATAAGGAATGCTACTCAGTGATTGTATGGCTGTATGTTTGTATGTATCATCTGAATTAAAGTGTTCAGTTATATAATGACTTTACTTCCATGATAGTAAATTATTGAAATGGAGTCTTAAAACCTTTGACCAAACTTGAGATTCAGTTTTGGTTTGTGTTTATTTTCGTTTAGAATTTGTCTGAGCGTAAAAAGTTTCATCAGATACTTGTCCATTTTAATTTGCAGTATAATTATTATTACTTCATCTATTATTGATTTTCTTGTTATTGTTTTATTTCATGTATAGTAAATCACATTTGAGATGCAAGTAACGTAAAAAGATTATGAATATTTTGCTGTTAAAAGATCTCTCTCTCTCTCTCTCTCTCTCTCTCTCTCTCTCTCTCTCTCCTCTCTCTCTCTCTCTCTCTCTCTCTCTGAGCGCCACTTCACTCTCTTCCTGATCAGGTGGCGGGACCTCCCTTTAAAAAAAAAAGACTGTAGAAAAAAGCGCAAATTGAGCGTAATGTGGAATATGATTGTCTCACATTCTGAATGGGTGGTAGGACCAGCTGCATAATCTAGATTAGGGGAAGAGGAATGGGGGTGAGGGAGGGTTTGGGGGGGTTGTTGTTGGATGAATGGGAGAGGAAAGGAGAAATGAGGACTAGGGATGAGGAAGAGCTAAACGTAGATTAATAAAAAGGGGGAAGCCCAGAGATGGGAGAGAAGGCAAATTGAAATGGAAATTGAAAAAAAAGGTTAAGTGGAACGAATTGAATTGAGGAAGGAGAAGGGATTTTAATAGATAAGTTTGGAATAGAAGTTGAAATGGAACAGGAAGAGAGATAGGGCGCTGTATGTTGAGTTGAGAAGTATGGGATATGAATTTAAAATGGAAATGAAATTAAGATAGGAAATTATTAGCTGGAAGGAAAACATTCAATCAAATTAAAAAGTATAAAATGTGATAGTATAATGAAAAAAAGGAAAAATAAATATTAATAGAAAAATAATGGAAAAAGATATTTTCAAATGAAAGTAAATTGGTAGGGAAAGGGGAAATCAAGAAGAAGAATGGGGATAGGAAAGGAAAAAGATTGACGAAAGAAGTGATGTAAAACGAAATTAAATTAGACAAATAATTGAAAAAAACGTTGGCAAAGTGGGGAAGGAAGAGAAGAAAATGGAAGTAGAATTAAAATGCTAAAATGACAAGGGAAACAAGAATAAATTCAATAAAAACTAATTATGAGATAAAACTTTAATGAAATTAGGAAGGAAAAGAATATAATGAGGTGTAAGTAAATTGTTAGAAAAAAGACAAGAGGTAGAAATAGAGAAACAAAAAATAACG
>NC_090754.1:69271292-69273792 GCF_036898095.1 Palaemon carinicauda
TTATATGTATGCATGTATGTATGAGTACATATATGTATATATGTGTACACAGACATAGAGTCCATTGTTTGAATTTACATATGAATCATATCAGTTCATACCGCCCTTCTCTCTCTCTCTCTCTCTCTCTCTCTCTCTCTCTCTCTCTCTCTCTCTCTCTCTCTCTCGGAGCAGGAGCAATGTCATCATCCACCTGTTTCATTTGTGCCAATATCTATTATATCACTCGGGAGGGCGAATCTAATCAACTCGGATGGGAGACATTTGTTGAAAACGTAATTGAAATTTGAGCTGATTGAGTTACTTGATGAGATGTTTCTCTTTCCCTTGCTTCTGTTGTTGCATTCGTTGTTGTTGTTGTTGGTTTTGCTCTTGTTGTTATGGATTGGGAAAGTGAGGAGTCGGCCAATTTTATGTCGTATGTATGGATTTTCTTAGTTTGATTTCTGCTCCTAGAGTTTCTCTGTTGAAAACTTTTCTTTACTTTATTTTTTTTTTTGGTTCTATGGTGTATTGTTTATTATTACTTTGTATTGCTGTTGTTGTTTGTTTTGCTGTTGTTGTTTCTGATTGGTAACGTGAGGAGTAGACCAATTTTATGTCGTATGTATCGATTTTCTTACTTTGGTTTCTGTTCTTAGAGTTTCTCTGTTCAATACTTTTCTTTACTTTTTTTGTTGTTGTTGTTTCCATGGTGTATAGATTTTGTGTATTTTACTTCGTATTGCTGTTTTTGTTTGTGATTGCTCATGATATGACCAATTTACTCAATTTTCCTTCGTCTCAAGCTTGCCCTTTTCAGTTTATCTAGTATGACGTGATGTTTGTCTCTTGACTTCGTTGCCGCTATTGTCAGTATTCATTTGCATCCTTTATGTACGACGCCTCCAGATTTTTGTATCATGACTTTAGATAAATTTCAGTCTGGCAGTTTTCTTGTAGTTTGTTATTTTCACACAATCATGTTTTGAATGTTTTTAATGATTATGTGTTTTTTATGTACGTGTTTCGTTTGTGAAGTGCTCTTATCGACATACAAGTGATGCGAGCATTAGCTAATGATTCATAGGTCAAGACCAGCCTTCTTGCTCCTTTAAGCAATGGTCCCCGCTGTCACAAGGCCTAATTAATGTAATCTTATCAGTCTGCTGTAAATTTTTTAAGACTAATGTCAAGGTTAGAATAGATCTTTCATATATGAATATGTCAGCCTGTTCAACATTAAAACATTCACTGTAAGTTTGAACATTTGAAGTTCCCTCGATTCAACTATCTGGTTAGGGAGGTCATTCCACAATATGGTCTCAACATGTAAAAATAGCTCGATGAGGAAAGGAAATAAGTAAATATACTACTTGAAAAGTAATGAACGATTAATATAAAGTATTTCAAGATAAGTAAAACAAGGTTCAAATAGATCTGTCATATATAAACTATGAAGGGCGAGACTTATGTCAGCCTGTTGAACATGAAAACATTCGCTACAAGTTTGAACTTCTGAAGTTTCCGTGATTCAACTGCCCTTTTAGGAATATCATTTCAAATGAGTCGTATAAAGTTAAAGAAAAAATTATCAATGTAGAGATCTAGATTTTGAGGAGCCGATGTCATGTCCTAATTACTTTGATTTTTATTATGATTCAACTTCATGCCCCATAATTTGCACCATGCTCTAATTTCAGCTAGAGCTGTATGAAGGTATTCAGAAACCCCAAATCTACATTCAGGGAATGGAAATAAGGCAAAGAGTATAGCATATCTGCCTATACAACGAGTTTGTGCTTGTAGTATGAAAAGTAATGGACGAAGAATACTACCCTGAGGAACACCAGATATCACATTCCTACACCCACTCTGGTGCCCATCAACAACTGCTACCTGGTACTCATAAATATCGTACTTGTATGGTTTCTATCTTTTATTGTTGGTATTTTCTATCGGTTATATTCTGAAGCGGTGTTAATATTGTATGTTTTTCAATTGCTAGTGATGTATGCCTTCATATTTGTTTTTCAAGTTTTTACTTCCCTTGTGGTTGCTTTATTTCTTTGCGGCCATTTTTTTTGTTTTAATTTTCATTTTTATGAATACTATAAGGGCATTTTTTTTTATTATGGATACTTTAACGTATAATTTCAAATGTTGTCAATAGATAGAGTTCTTTTCTATTCAGTCGGTATTTTTTTTTTCGATTTTTAGTGGCGTTTACACGGAGTATGTATCAAAATATTTCTCTTCAGAACAAACTATGTATGTATATATATATATATATATATATATATATATATATATATATATATATATATATATATGTATATATATATATATATATATATATATATATATATATATATATATATATTTATATATATATATACACATACATACATACATACATACATACATACATACATACATACATACATACATACATACGGAGTACTAAAATTTATCCCTTAATCCTTATTCCTCTTAACAAAAGAGCTTAATGACCCTAAGT
>NC_090754.1:69276292-69301292 GCF_036898095.1 Palaemon carinicauda
TCTTTGTAACTCCTGTTTTACATATGTGAAATATTAATATGGCAACTTACTTAAACATAGGTTGTCCCGTGCTGAATAGTACTTTGCCCAAACATGTGTCCCATTTAACATATGTATATGAATGTTTCTAGTAATTTAGGGTAATGGAGACCATATCGCGATTTTGATAATACCCTTTCCCGTGGAGAGTGTTGGCATAATATTTTCTGTAATGAAAGTTGATGTCAGTAATCAAGTTTTTATTGCTATCCGTCACTGTACGAAGAATGCATTGTATATACGTTGGCCGGAAGGTAACCTCATAAACATCATTATTATTATTGGTATTTACACTTCAAGGTGAGAAAAGTAGCTTGATTTGATTGTTTTTTTGTAAAAACACCCGTATTAATATGTTTCCTTATGTTGCTATTATTTCTCTGTCCTCTGGCTTGTAAGAAGTGTAAATACCGTATTGATAAGAGGTGGTTATTAATAGCTGTAGGGAGTGTTAGCAAGGTAAGGGTGTCATTATTTGTGTTAGGAAAAGCCCCAAGTAATCGTTATGTCAGTTACCGTGATAATAGTAGTAATGATGAAGAATCTTTTAGTAGTAGTAGTGGTGCTGCCATGATAATAGCTTATGACTTTTTTTCCCAACAATTTAAATTTTTTATTAGCATCAAATGGGTTTTGAATTTGTGGTTATATTGAAAATAAAGTAAAAAGGAATACAGTGATGTTGAAGGTGAATATTAATGGTAATGGCATTTGTTGACATTGAAAATTATTATAGATATTAGTACGGCGGGCGAATTACATAAACTCCCGAGCTCCAAACTCAACTGTTTATTTTACCATAAATCTCATAGGGCCAGTTAAAAAGATTTATATGACAATTTAATATTCAATAAATTCCACCAACGTTTGAACAACACTATATGCGATATATATTGGGTAAAAAACTTGTTCACGTTTGAGACGTCACACACTTGAGAGGAGAGAGGGTTTGCGAACTTTGGCTCTTTCAAAGGGATAGGCTGGGTCTCTTCGGCTGCTTATGCATTCCTTGGCTAATATATATTGTCTTAATTATTCTAGTCCCTTCTAGGACATGGTCTGGAAGCTTGGGGGGTCAGGTTTACGGCGCCAAAGTTGCCAACTAGTCAAGTAGCAGACGAGTTCCAACGTACATGCCAAGGCAACTCTCTCTCAACTATATCCGCCCACCTACATCTCGTCAATAGAAGAATAAATCTAATTCGAGAAATTTCATGCACCTCTACGTAATCCCTCGTGTTCATACCTCATATGGGTCATAAAGCATACCTAAACGAGATTACATAAGATTCCGAAAGATAGTGTGAAATAAAAATTTAATTCTTAGAAAATAACGTAATTTTACATGTACTGAATTGGAGGAAAAATACAATTAGATGAATAACGAAAGGGTTATATAATTTACATAGGTTATTAAACCTACATGAGTGGAACTCGCCTTACGAGCTGGCTATACATCTCTTAAATACACAAATGAAATACATGAATAAAATATTTACTCTTATGCTAGACCAGCTTGGTAAGAATATGGTAAATCATAATGCTGAAAATGATAATGAGGTTTATGATGATATTTTCATTGGACTAATTTTGACTTGAAACTTAAACAGTTTAATTTTATTCAAAGGTGTTTCTTGTTATATATATGTTTAGTCCAGATGTAATCCGATAGGGGTTGGTAATTTACTTCTCACTGAGTGAAAGAGAGGTAGATATTAATACTAGTGAAACCAAGAGGAAAAATAAGGGAATCTTGAAAATGTTAAGAAAGGGAAGAAAAGTAAGTAAAAAGAGAATTTTGACAATAAATGAACTCGACAGATGAGGCAAACAAAAAAGAAACTATAGTTAGTTATTATTCAGAATAAAGAAAATGTGAAGGGAAAAAGAGGGGATTTATCACTATTATTATTATTATTATTATAAGCTAAGATACAGCCCTAGTTGGAAAAGTTCAATGCTATAACATAAGCCCAAGGGCTCCAACAGGGAAAAATAGCTCATTAAGGAAAGGAAACAAGGAAATGAATAATCAAAATGTTTTAAGAACAGCAACAACATTAAATTGGATCTTTCATAAATAAACTAAAAAAACTTCGAAAGAAAACATTAGGAAAAGAAACAAGATAGAAAAGCATGCCCGAGCGTACCCTCAAGCAAGAGAATTCTAACCCAAGCCAGTGGAAGACCGTGCTACAGAGGCTGTGGCATTACCCAAGACTAGAAAACAATGGTTTGATTTTGGAGTGTCATTCTCCTAGAGGAGCCGCTTACCTTAGCTAAAAGAGTCTCTTTTGCCCTTACCAAGAGAAAAGTAGCGACTGTCAAGTGTAAAGAATAGGCCAGACTATTTGGTGTATGTGTAGGTAAAAAAAAAAAAAAAAAAATTACCAGTAACCGGAGAGAGGGATCCAATATAGTACTGTCTGGTCAGTCAAAGGATCTAATAACTCTCTAGTGGTAGTTTCTCAACGGGTGGCTAGTTCCATGGGAAAATTAAAAGGGGGCCGGGTTGTAAAGGGAGGATGATTCAAATTGAGTTGCGGAAATATATCGGAACTATACGAAGGAAAGTGTATATTTTTGAATCTGAGAAATTAATATCTACATTTAGAAATTAGATAAATCATAATTCATGAAAAATATTAATGAAGGAAGGAATAGCGAGGGATTGTGAAAAGAAACGTTAAAGGTTTCTTTTATTTGCTTGAAAAACGAATGGAAGGGAAATAGGAAGAATCGGGCTATTTCGAGGGGGGTGGGGGTTGCTTTGGGTGCTTGCAAGAAGAATAACTCCCTTTCCCCCTACCCCCTTCCCCCGGGCCAAGTAATCAACACCGTCACGCCATAATTCGAATGGAGAACCCAAATCGTTTTGTGATTGGTGGATTTTAATAGTCCCGTGATTGGTGGACTTTTGCTCGAGGGTCGGACACAGAAAGAAGTGACAGTAGCAGTTATATATATTTTTTTTTTATCTGTCACTGTTATATTGTATTCAGCGGGTGTGAATACAGTTGTTAGCTCGTATTGATGTAGTCGTAAATATCAGCGTAATGAGGCTCTTGCTCGCTAGGTAATGCCGTGTTAACCGGACTTTCTGTGTTAAGGTTTGTTGTCACTTTTTGTTGCTGTCTTTCCTGCCACCTACCCCCCTCTTCCTCTCCCTCTTCCCTCCCCCTCTTTCCCTCGTTCTTCCCCCTCCCTCGTCTCTTCCCCTTAGAGGGTAATTTATGATGAAATATTTTCATTTTTAAGAGATTTATAATGTCTCACTTACACGTTTTATCTTTTTATTCTTCGCGGTTTTTTATGATCCATGATTAAGAGGTTGCATACCTGTGGCTTTTTCCTTTTCACCTATTTGCTGTTTATTTTCGGTATTCAATTGCAATAAAATGCTTTCAAATATAATTTCGAATTTTCAATTTTTTAAATTCATTCGGTAGAAAATTGCGGAATTGATTCACTACGAAATTTGTTTATATTGATAATCAGTTTTCACTTTTACTGTTCAATCGATAAAAAAATAAACATATTTTCTTAGGTATGTCGTTTCTGTCCTCAACTATATCCTTATATTTGCTATATCCTTATGTCTATGCTTATATAAATATATCATTTACTATATGCTATATCCTTGTGCTTGTGCTTGGCTTTCCGTTTACGATCAATGTAATAGAATTATCTATCTATCTATCTATCTATCTATCTATCTACGACAATTAATCTAAGGATTTCATTCAACGGGCAAAGTACTTGAAATATTTTTTGCGGTAAAATTAGATGTTGTGTGATCAAAATAGGGGGAGAAGGAGGGAGTTGAATTATGAAGGAGGACAGTGGAGGATATTGATTTCGAGAGCTATAACAAGAGAAAGATGTGAAGGAAAGATTTCTTGAAAGTAGGGGAATAGGAGAGAATGGGATGAAGACGAAGTAAATGTAAAACAGAGAAAGAAGTGAGAGGGAGAAGAGGTAGGTTCCCAAAGGAAAAGTAAATAGGAAAAAGACAAGTTGGGAGAGAGAGAGAGAGAGAGAGAGAGAGAGAGAGAGAGAGAGAGAGAGAGAGAGAGAGAGAGAGAGAGAGAGAGAGAGAGAGCAGTAGAACCAGTATTTCGGCGTGGTCTTCGCCGGTACCGGCACCTGTCAATCGATTACATCACTATAATCCGTGAAATTTCACGACACAGCCGTCGTTAACTCGCGATATTCTGTCTTAAATCATAGAGAGAGAGAGAGAGAGAGAGAGAGAGAGAGAGAGAGAGAGAGAGAGAGAGAGAGTCATAATATATCTGAGCAGTTTATTCGTCGAGTATATGTAAATTTACAATAGTTTCTTCTTTCTTTCTCTCTCTCTCACCTAGCTATTTGATTTCGTGTAACAACTTCATAATGTTCTAGTATTTTTTTTTCAGTTTGATTTATTTTCTCAAGGGGGTAGTAGGGGAAGGGTTTATGATTTAGGGAGGGGGGTTAGTGGGAGGGGGAGATGGTTGAGGGTTGCGTGACACGTGGTATATTGCTTATTGAATGTTGGGTGATTTGTTTTTTAGTCTTATTTTTATTTTCTCTTCGTGTTTCCGGGATTAGTATAGGCTGTGCAGGATAGTTCATTTTTAACTTATGTTCGGTTTATTTTGTCTATAGCTTCAGTTTTCCATTTTTATAGATTTTTAGACTTTATTTGCATTCATATGCTCACTGTACAGATGATGAAAAATGCAATGTTGATCCATGATTTTGATTCGTATCACCACCAAAATTTCATGGTTTCTTCCTTTAATATCTATCCATTGTTAAAATTTGGTTAAAATCCAATGTGTCAATTTGTTTTGACGTAATCTTTAAAATTGGGAAAAATTTAAGTTGATCTAGAACCCGGATCCGGTACCGGATCATCGCCAAATGTTAATGAAGTCGTCCATGGTCTAAGATCTATCTGTGTTGAAAATTTTTTAAAAATTCGACGAGTAGTTTTGACGTAATCCAGTCCACATACAAACAAATAGATAAATAAACCGACTCGAAAATATAACCTTGGAGAGTTAATAATAATAATAATAATAATAATAATAATAATAATAATAATAATAATAATAATAATAATAATGAGTAGTTTGTTGTAGTTTGAAAGCACTGAATTTTCTTCACTTAAACAGACATTAAGCTAAAAGGAAATATATGAAATCCTTTGCGGGCATAAATTCTAAATCTTTATAAAGGACAGTCATTAGAACCCAGTCAGGAATACATAAGCTCCCCTCCTATCAACTTACTCTTGTATCGATTTTTTGGATTTTTCCAAAGATAAAAAGCATGGAGAATGTCAGTAATCCCATGCATACAGACACACACACACTTATCTCCTTTGAGGCTCAATACTACACAGTATTCTAGAAGTTTTATTCAGGCTGTTACCAAGTTGTGGAATGATCTTCCTAATCGGGTAGTTGAATCAGTAGAACTTCAAAAGTTCAAAGTTGGAGCAAATGTTTTTATGTTGACCAGGCTGACATGAGTCTTTTTATTGTTTATATATGACATATCTGTTTTTGACGTTGTTAATAGTTTATATAGGGCATATCTGTTTTGACGCTGTTACTGTTTTTAGAGTGATATATTGTTAATTTATTCTCATCATTTATTAATTTCCTTTCCTCAGTGGTCTATTTTCCCCTGTTGGAGCCCTTGGGCTTGTAGCATCTTGTTTTTTCCAATTAGGGTTGTAGCTTGACTAGTAATAATAATAATAATGATAATAATAATAGTAAGAGCAAGTGTCTGGGGCAGTCATTCCCTGGTGAGAGTGGGTACCCGGACATGGTACACTCAGAAACCACACTCATCCACAAATTGCCGAACCAGCTGGTTGTAGTGAGGAAAGGGGGAGGGGGAGGAAGGGTTTGGATCGATGTGTATGCTCGTGTGTATATCTCTCTAAATATTTAGACGTCATTTTTGACGGCTCGGGTACACTAATGTATTTCTTTACCTATATGTACAACGAATATTCTGACTTATTCTTTACACATTCTCCTGTTCACATACACCTAACAACACTGAGATTACCAAACAGCCATTCTTTGCTCAAGGGGTTAGCTGCTGCAATGTAATTGTTCAGGGACTACTTTCCTCTTAGTAAAGGTAGAAGAAAGACTTTAGCTATAGTAAGCAGCTCTTCTAAGAAAAGGACACTCCAAAATCAAACCATTGTTCTCTAGTCTTGGGTAGTGTCATAGCCTCTGTACCATGGTCTTCCATAATCATGAGTTTTCTTGCTTGAGGGTACACCCAGGCACAATATTCTATATTTTTCATATATATATATATATATATATATATATATATATATATATATATATATATATATATATATATATATATATACATATATAATTATATACACAGTATATATATATATATATATATATATATATATATATATATATATATATATATATATATATATATATATCAGTACATCGTCTTCGGTAGACGTTTTCTTTGCCTTTTTGTCTCAAAAACCGAAAAGCAGTTTGCTATTCATTATATTTTATATTTAGTATTCCATATCTATTTTTCCTCAAAAGAGGGAAAGTTTGTGGAATTCCTATATTTGTTATCATTGTATATCTAATTATGTATTTATCTCTGTATTATTCTACTTCTTCCTCACACCCCCAAAAACATGAATATAAATCTTTAATCTTACTCTTATAAATTTCCAGTAGCTATAATATGTATTTTACCCCACTATCAAAGTCCTCAATTTCCCCCCCCCAAAAAAAAAAAAAAAAAAAAAGAAAAAAAAAAACTTATTAGTAACTAAAAAAGTAAGAATAGGAACTAGAAAATAAACTTAAAATCGTGATAACAGAAAGATACTAAATCATATAACTATTTTTAGACAAAATATATTTCTCAAGTATAATTTTTTCCAGTCTTCTCTTTTCTTCTTTCAACTTCCTCATAATTTTATAGATTAGTCTTCCCCAAAATACACTTTGGGCAGTAAAATAATTTCAATCTTTAATTCATGTTATTTAAAAGAAAAAATGATAATTTTATGTGACCTCTAAAACTATAGGGAAAAGTAAAACAAAAAAAAATCTATATTTAATTTTGCACAATCGTTAAATATGTTTCCTTCTATCATTCTATCGATTTCTATTCTCAAAATCCTTTGGACAAAATTGAAGGATATTTATTTCAGAATATATTGTTGAGTTTTATTTTCTCCTGTTATCATTTCGTCGATCTTTTCAAATTAGAAAAAAATCAGAAATAAGAAAAAATTATTGTTTTATGTCGTAGAATATATTTTCTCTAAGCGTTTTATCAATCTCGAGATCGGAAATAAAAAGGAATTTCTTTTTCTTTGTGAAATATATTTTGCATTTTTTTCAATCTGAAAGCAAAATAATAAAAAAGAAAAATTATCATCGTGAAATATATTTGCCCCCGGAATTTTTTTACCTCAAAATATGAAAGAATTTTTTTTTTTCTGTAGTATTACGAAATATATTATGTTATTCGTCGATCTTTTCAAAATTTATAAGAAAAATTATTTTACATCATTTTATGTCATCCTCAAATATATATCTCACTCATCGTTTTTTTCGATATTCTCAACCCCTCCCCAAAAATTTTTTTTAAGAAAAACGATTATATATCATTTTACATCATCGTCAAATATATTTCCCCCTCTTAGCGTTTGATCGATCTTCTCAACCCTCCTCAAAAAGGAAAAAAATTGTAAGAAAGACGATTGTATATCATTTTACATCATTGTGAAATATATTTCCCCCTCTGGTCGTTTTTTTTCGATGTTCTCACCCCCCCCCCAAAGAAAAAATTGTAAGAAAAACGATTATATATTATATTACATCATCGTCAAATATATTTCCTTCTCTTCTTATCATGTTTTCGATCTTCTGAATACCCAAAATAAAAAGAATACGAGTATTGTTCCAGATATTTGACGCTGGCTCATACTTGATGCCATTTCCCTCCAGATTGGCGTCATATATACACCAACGTCTGGAGATGGAAACCAGACAGCATCTGATTGCTGCTGTGTAAGGTGACGGTGAGGGTGATGAGGTTGATGCCTTTGGGAAAGATCATTGAAATTTTTGTTTTCAATGGAATACAACAAGATGATGCTGATCAAGAATGTTATAGAATTGTATTTGTTTATTTATTTGTTCATATATTTTGTCATGCGACAAAACTTGTTACCGATTGGTGTAGTGATGGGAAAGGTAAAATATATTGGAGAGAGAGAGAGAGAGAGAGAGAGAGAGAGAGAGAGAGAGAGAGAGAGAGAGAGAGAGAGAGAGAGAGAGAGAGAATATTTAATTTTATTTCATAAATTATCGTTGCAAGAGCAGTGGTTCCAGACAGAGAGGCAGATGAACCTATCATGTACAAAACAAGGGCAAGTACCACCGACAGACACGTTCGTCTTCTGTTGATTCTTGAGCCATTTTATAAGAGGAATATATATATATATAATATATATATATATATATATATATATATATATATATATATATATATATATATATATATATATGCAGTCATCATCATTATAATCAGCCTTTACTCGTCCATTGCAGAACAAAGGCCTTAGACATGTCCTTCCATTTGCGTCTTTTCATTGTTTTTTTCTATGCCAATCCACACCCACAAACTTACTTAGTTCCTAAATCCGTTGTCTGTTTTGTTAAAATACAGTATATGGTAACGTCCGTCACTGGTGAACACCAAACTATGGTTCGAGTCCAGCTTTGGTCGCTGCAATCTCACCATCCTTGTGGGCTAACGATGTGGGGTTTGGGGGAGCCTATAGGTCTATCTGCTGAGTCATCAGCAGCCATTGCTTGGCCTTCCTTGGTCCTAGCTTGGATGGAGAGGGGGCTAGGGCACTGATCATATGTATATATGGTCTGTCTCTAGGGCATTGGCCCTGCTTGATAGGGCAATGTCGCTGTCCCTTGATCCGCCATTTAAGAGCGGCCTTTAAACCTTTAATGATTTGAAACGTTACTTTTGTGTTTAGATAGAAAGATGGATGAAACTAGAGATAATGAGATAGGATGGTACAACGAGCTATTTGAAATTGAATTGCGTTTCGAGCCGCTGGAGACGCTGGTAGCGATACCACGCATTTAAAAGAAAAGGAGTAGGGTAAGGAAAGGGTGGGGGGTCGTTGAAGAAACCTTGCTGGGCTTGGAGGCCCCCCATCCTTGTCAAAAGAAAGCGAAGGAGGGATACGTCAAAAGAGGGTCGTATCAATACATGGGTCGAAGCATTGTACATCTGCCAGTTGGAAATTGAGCCCCACATATCTTACGGTGCTACCTCAATGGAATCTGCTTCTTTTCCAAGATGGAGGAGGGGGGGGGGGTAGGGGGGAGAGATGAGGGGACCAGGAAAGAGGAAGATTGAGAGGAGGAGAGAGAAGGAGAGGAGCACTACTTTGCATATTGAGAAAATTACTCGATTTTCTATAGATGGTTTTCCTCCCCGGGGGCTGACAATCTTAAGGCCCGTCTCATATCATATCTTGCGATTGAACTTTCTCTCTCTCTCTCTCTCTCTCTCTCTCTCTCTCTCTCTCTCTCTCTCTCTCTCTCTCTCTCAAGATCATCAGCCTCTAAATGTGTAAACTAATTCGCTCTAGCAAGGAGAGAATAGATTCTCCATGCGTGAACTAAAATGTCTTTTAGACATCTTAAATCTCTCTCTCTCTCTCTCTCTCTCTCTCTCTCTCTCTCTCTCTCTCTCTCACACACACACACACACAGAGCCAATAGAAAATATCGTTATGTTTTTTCTGCTTCATTAGAAAAACAAAAACATGATAAAACCTAGGAAAAAAAAAAACAATGAAAAGAGAAAGAACACCTAAAGAAAAACTAGTGTTGGGAAAGGCGAGGGGAATAATCATCTCACCCAATTGGTTGTTGGGAGAAAATTGGAAATCTGTACCCAAGATACATGTTACGACGCCTCCTCCATTTTGTTCTGAAAGATGGAATGGCCGATTGCATTACCTACATCCCAGATACTCTCTCTCTCTCTCTCTCTCTCTCTCTCTCTCTCTCTCTCTCTCTCTCTCTCTCTCTCTCTCTCTCTCTCTCGTAGGTGCCTACGACTGTATGTGCTGTGACCCCGAATTATGGTACTTCTTCTGTATCGCTCTCGGTATATGTATGACCATATAAATTGTGATTCCAGTTTATATAGATTTCTTTTTGTCTGTTATTCATGAGAGAAATGATTTACACACATACACAGGCACACACACGTATATACAGTATATATATATATATATATATATATATATATATATATATATATATATATATATATATATATATATATATATATATATATATATATATATATATATATATTATATATATATATATATAGTTTTATCACTTTATTCCCTTGTAAAATGGGTTAAGAGTACGCAGAATATGAACGATTGTGAATGTATAGATAGCTAGACTACGAGAGTTTGTGTTTACAATATCTTTGTATCAGTAAGAAAGATATATGCTTAAGACTCTTTTCACTCAGGCAAACGTCACCTCAGTATAATGCAAGAAATTAACTAATGTTCTCATGTTTTTTGTCTAGTAAAATCATCTATGTTTATAAGGGAGATTTTCTCATATAATTAATAGTTTATTTGTTCCATAAAGATATGTTATTTATTGGAGGATTCTCTCTCTCTCTCTCTCTCTCTCTCTCTCTCTCTCTCTCTCTCTCTCTCTCTCTCTCTCTCTCTCTCTCTCTCTCTCTTACATTCATCGTGTATGATTTACCAAAATGTGGGAAATAATATACTTTTGAACGTTGTTATTGGTTTACGCTGCCTCATGCTTTAGATGCAGTTGTGTACAATCTTGATTTGCTAACCATTTCGCCGGTAATACAGTATTACATACTATGCTGTCAATTGCTTTTTTTTTCTTTTACCATTCTGTTCTGTTTTTATCATGACATGAAGTGCAAACCAGTTTGCAAGTATTTCTTTTTTTTTGCAGAAATTTTACGAGATTTTCTCTTATGTGTAATCTGAGATGAGGGAGTTTTATACGGACTTTGTCTGACTGGAAGGTCACAGTAAGGACGGAGAGAGGATGACTGTCCTTAGTGAAAAGGATTTTTATGAGCAATTAGCGCTTTAAATATATTGATATAAGGAGATTTAGTTAAATGTGTTATGACAGGATCATCATCATCATCATCATCTACGATTGTTGACGCAAAGGGCCTCCCATAGACTGACTAAATTCATAAAGAGATTCGTTGGGTAAATTCATCAAAGGATAGCCAGTTTCTTGTGATACGCAGTGCTTATCTAACTAAGGAAAGTGACCCTTGCCGGTCCATACTAATTCTAGTAAGATAATTTGCCAGGTATCGAGAGTAGAAGCCGAAGAGACATCTTGTCCAAATAGATAAAACGATCTATGAGATTCGCTGGTATTGGAACCCCGTATGTGTCAAAATCAGCTGATCGCTTTGCTGCCACGTCGTACGTCACTTTGGGGTACCTGAATTGTTGCCCGAGGGCCCAATAACCCCTGAAATATAGTAATGGGAGTTTCATCGAACGTGTTGTTCTATATACGAAATGTAATCCGCACATGTTTCTAAACCTTTTATTTGTCGTTCGGTATATATACTTTTTATATCTATACGAGACTTATCTACAAATCATCTTCCTCGAGCACGTCTGAGGAATGATAAACGACTAATATTGTTTCGACAATCTTGTTCCATATTGAAGTTTTTTTCCAGCTGTTACCAAGTTATGGAATGATCTTCCTAATCGGGTAGTTGAATCAGTAGAACTTCAAAAGTTCAAAGTTGGAGCAAATGTTTTTATGTTGACCAGGCTGACATGAGTTTTTATAGTTTATATATGACATATCTGTTTTTGACGTTGTTATTGTTTTTATAATGATTAATTGTTAATTTATTTTCATCATTTCTTTATTTCCTTATTTCCTTTCCTCACTGGACTATTTTTGCCTATTGTAGCCCTTGGGCATATAGCATCTTGCTTTTCCAACTAGGGTTGTAGCTTGGCTAATAATAATAATAATAATAATAATAATAATAATAATAATAATAATAATAATAATAATAATAATAATAATAATAATTAGTGTAGGAGAATTCGCTTAATGGAAAAATTAGTGTTTTTTAGACATGCCCCTTTGGGATATACTGTTCTTTTCATACATGTGTTCTGCTAGGTTTTAAATGTTTGCGCCTTCTCTAAAGGATCGTAAATTGTGTTTGGGGGTTCATTCTCATAGTTTCTAAATTTCGATTCGTAGCTAATCATACAAGTCATGTTAAATTCTTTACATGGTTCCCTTTGCAGTTATTCTACGTAAGCGTGCACCATTTCCTTTTGCGGATTTCCTTTTCTGGCAAATTGAAAAAATTATAATACTGCAGTATCATTTTCTTTTTCCTTCTAATCTTGCTGCTTACCATATTACTACTACTACTACTACTACTACTACTACTACTACTACTACTACTTGCTAAGCTACAAACCTAGTTGGAAAAGCAAGATGCTGTAAGCCCAAGGGCTCCGTCAGGGAAAAATAGACCTGTGAGGAAAGGAAATAAGGGAATAAATATACTATTAGAGAAATAATGAATATAAAATATTCTAAGAATAGTAACGCCATTAAAACAGATCTTTCATATGTAAACTATTAAAAAAAGAAAAAAAACAGAAGGAGAAATAAAATAGAATAGTGTGCCCGAGTGTACCCTCAAGCAAGAGAACTCTACCCAAGACAGTGGAACCCCAAGGTACAGAGGCTATGGCACTACCCAAGACCAGAGACCAATGGCTTGATTTTGGAGTGTCCTCCTAGAAGACCAGCTTACAAAAGCTAAAGAGCCTCTTTTACCCTTACCAAGAGAAAAGTAGCTACTGAACAATTGCATTGTAGTAGTAGTTGACCCCTTGAACGAATTGTGTTTGGTAATCTCAGTGTTGTTAGGTGTATGAGGACAGAGGAAAATGTGGAAAGATTAGGCCAGACTATTCGTTGTATGTTTAGAGAAAGGAAAAATGAGCCGTAACCAAAGAGATGGATCCAGTGTAGTACTGTTTGGCCAGTCAAAGAACCTAATTACTCTAGCGGTAGTATCTCAACGGGTGGGTGCTACCCTAGCCTACTACCTACTATTAGCTATGGTATCGTACTGCTGTGGATTAGAAAGTTCGACTGAGTTTAGTGACTGTGTTTAGAAGTAGGATTTCAACTTTACTATTTGCCTAGTGAACGAGTAAAGAAACCAGGCTAACTAGATAAGGTAGCGCTGTTTGTTGCCAGATACATGGCTTTGGTTTTTTGCTCTTCTGACGTCATTATCGTTCATTTGTGACAGCCATCAATGTCTGGAAAAGATGTTTGCCTGTTTGCCATTGCCTGGTCGTGGAAGCCTAGGTAAACAGCTATAATTTAGTCCCTTTTGTTTTTAGCGCTTTCAAACTTTTTTAAGTCTAAATATTCCAATGTAAAATTGTAATGTTTGTTTCATAGTAATAAAAAAAAAAATGCTTAGTTATATAAATAAAAAAGTGGCCAAATTATTTTGATTAAATGTGAAATCTGAAAATGAAATTACAACAAAATAACACAAATTGATATTTACATTAGAGGATAATAGCACAACTCAAATGAAACCAGGCAATTGTGAATAGGACTTCAAAGTAGTATTGAAATTACTGTCAGACTAAATTGATAGAAAGACAGCATTAAAGATAATTGAAGACCATGCTAGGAAAAGCAGTGAAAGACCAAACTAAACAGAAAGAATAAAGTGAACAGAAAAATGAAAGACGCCCCTAAAATGAATGGCAGTTCACATTGAATAGAATAAAAGACAAGATGGCTGAATTTCGAAGTAACATTATCTTTTTTGGCATTTTTTAATTTTTTTTATTAAGAGATTACGGATTTTATTAACTTGTTACTCGTAATACAACCCTTTGACGTCAAATTTCTGAACCTTTGAGGAAATTATGTGGTGTGGTTTTAAAAAAGTTTTTCGTAGCCACGCCCAGTTTTCGTACCTCCTCTACATCAGTTATTTTAACTCTAGTAATTGACTCTTAATTACCTGGATTTGCTGATGTAGAATGACCATACAGATTCATTCCTGTAGGTTTGAATTAGTAAGCCCACATACAGACACACATACACTGAGAGAGAGAGAGAGAGAGAGAGAGAGAGAGAGAGAGAGAGAGAGAGAGAGAGAGAGAGAGAGAGAGAGAGAGAGAGAGAGAGAGAGAGAGAGAGAATGTTTTTTCTTATTCCACGAACTAGAGGGACATGGATTGTGAAGTCATTAACGTTGACAGCAGCGTTATTGAGTGTTATTCGCGCAGCGTCATCATGTCTTTCTATTACATTGTTTTATTCTCGTGTGCCTTTTTATATGCTTTATTATGATCTCATTTATAAGACACGAATGTCAGGCATTGAGAGGCAGAGACAGAGCGAGTTCGGGTAATGAAGGCTTCCCCCGGAGAATTTGCGTTCCGTAATCGATTTCTGAAAATCGGATTGAATTCTTTTCCGTCCGGTTTCGAACTTATTGGTTTCAATGCTTCGTGGATCATAGAAGATTGGATATATGTCGGTAGTGTTTCGGATGTATACGTAGTATATAAAGAGGACTGGATCCCATTGGTAAATGTAGTCCTTTATATCTTAGTTCCAACGCCTTAGTAATCATGCAGCGTTGGTCAAATAGAATCAGGGCCTTTCTCTTTAATATATAGATCCCCGTCAAAATTGGACTATTCTACATATGATTCCATGTATTCTATGGGAAATAAAACTGCGTTGATCAAAGAAAATTAGATTCTTTTCCGTCCTCCTTCGATCCCTTTGTCAGTAATACGTTCGCATGATTATCCGATGGCGGACTCTTGATTGACACTTACGCTTTTGTCTTCCTCGTTCTCAGTAACTTTTCGAAGTACTTTACTACATGTAAGTCTCCTTCTTCCACTTCCTTTTATTTCTTGGTATTTTTATCGACGCCACTTAAAGCAGGGGTCGTGTTGGTACGGTTGGATGGGGCTAAGAGGCGCTAGTGGGTAGGTGGTAGGAGACTGACCTCATGAATTTGAAGTGACTATTTCTTTTCGGTAACGCCTGTGCGAAAATTCATCTCACTGACATTACAAGCAAATTCTCAAGTTAACGGAAAGTTACATTCCTTGAATGAGCAGGTTTTATTCCTCTATTTATTTTCAAGTGGTATTTTGCTTATAATTTTTGTATCTTTTTCCCATGTTTTAGTTTGAGGAAGTCTCGAAGCTATAGTGATTGCAATCGGGTGAGAGGGCATTTGGGAGGAAAATATGTAGAATTGATATGGATAAAGAGAAAGAGAAAATGAGTTAAAACACTATGCCGTCCCCCCCCCCCCCCCACCCAAAAAAAAAATCTCAGCCCTCCATAGCTCTCATTTAGAAATCACCGCTACGGTTTTTTTTTTTTTTTTTTTTTTTTTTAAGTAGACATACATAAAAATAATTAAAAAATCTTTTTTGATATTGCAAAAAAATGTATAGAAATTTATCTACTGTACACAGTTTGGTTTCTAATATTCCGAAACCAGATTACCATGAAAATCTCATCTGTTGGCACATGAACTCCTGAAACCATTTGCATTTCAGTAGGTAAAAGGCAAGCAAAGCAAGCTTGACAAACATCCTTAGGAACCTGGTGTGAGCAGTAATTGGGAACAGTGGGATCTGAGAGAGAGAGAGAGAGAGAGAGAGAGAGAGAGAGAGAGAGAGAGAGAGAGAAATACATGAATGTCAAGAACATAATGCTACAGCAAACTGCACTCTCATGTCAGCTTCATGTCGTGGTGTCTATTTTACCGCATGGTTGACCTCAGCAATGACACAACAACAACAACATTCACACCGAAAACATAAACAACAAACATAAATAAGCTTGATTTTGCACTCATTCTCTATAAGTGTGTCATGGAACATTTCTGACGATTGACTGCATAAATTGAATGACAATAATGTTAATGATAGTAATTTAGGGGAAAAAATAACATGTTTTACTGAAATTGAGTTTGATGACCATAAATAAGTTTATCAAGGTTAGATTTTGAGAACATTTGAATGGATTTCTGCTTGAATGGTCCAGGAGCATTTGCTTTATTGATTTCTTAACCTACAATTGATCGTAGATTTTGTTTGATAGAATGCACAATAAAATAGTGTGCCTGAGAGTGTACCCTCAAGCAAACGAACTCTAAGCCAAAACAGTGCATGACTACGATACAGAGGCTATGACACTACCCAAGACTAGAAACCACTGGTTTGATTTTGGAGTGTCCTCTTAGAAGAGATACTTACATATATGTGTGTATACATATGTATATATACAGTATCTATCTATCTATCTATATATATACATATATAAATATATATATATATATATATATATATATATATATATATATATATATATATATATATATATATATATATATATATATATATATATATATGTTACGGTCATTTTGGAAAATTGGTCCCGGCCATTATGCAAAAAGACCAAATTCGTGGTCACTTTGCAAAATGACCAATTTTCTAAAATTACCGCTATATATATATATATATATATATATATATATATATATATATATATATATATATATATATATATATATATATATATATGTATATATATATATATGTATATATATATATATATATATATATATATATATATATATATATATATATATATATATATATATATATATATATATAAGTTAATACAGGGTTACAACATACGGCTAAGACAACTGGTTTCCTAATCAATACTTGTTATTCTGAGTGTAGAGCGAAAGGGGTGTCAATGAGGAACGTATTATGATTATTTATATCATTGAGTACGATGTTAGAATGATAACTTCCTTTCTTCTCTTTCCATTGCGTCAGTTTTTTTTTCTGCCTGTAATGTACTTGATCATCTAGTGGCTAATGCAGAAATTTTGATTGCTAGGTAACAACCTCTTGTTGTTCAAGAATGCTTGATATTATTATTATTATTATTATTATTATTATTATTATTATTATTATTATTATTATTAAGATCATCATTATTATTTCCATTATTATTATTAATATTATTATTATTATTATTATTATTGTTGTTGTTGTTGTTGTTAGCAAAGCAACAGCCCTAGTTCGAAAAGCAAGATGCTATAAGCCCAAGTGCTCCAACAGGGAAAAATGGCACAGTGAGGAAAGGAAATATTAACAATTAATAAAGTATTTTAAAAACAGTAACAACCTCAAAACAGACATTTCACATATAAACTATAAAAAGACTGAATATTAGTTAATATTTTATTATTAATTACAAATTATAACCTTCGTCACATTTTAACTTCACATCCCTGCAGTGAAGTTTTAAGTAACGCGCTTTGCAGGTATTTAATGAAGAATTTGATTTACTGCACTTAATGGGTTCCACGTACATGAAGTAATGTTTTATTGGCTAATTTGTTATTACGATCTGTCCTGTCATGAATGTGATTTATTGCCGTCTACTGGGGAAAAATTTTCTGGTGTTTTCAATTACCAAGTGCAAACGAGTGTGATGGATTCCAAGGTTATTTTCATGTACAGTTATTATTAATGTTTTGTGATTTATTGTAAATATCTCGATTTTTTTTTCTTATTGATACACAGAAAACTGTTAGGAAAATCTAATAAGAATAAGATTTATTGCATTAACGAAACATAAGCATTATTATTATTATTACTTGCTAAGCTACAACCCTAGTTGGACAAGCAGGATGGCGTGAGCCCATGGGCTTCAACGGGGAAAATAGCTCAGTGAGGAAAGGAACTAAGGAAAAACTACAAGAGAAGTTTAAGAACTATAATAACATTAAAATAAATCTTTTATATATAGCTAAGATAAAAGGGACATATATGAAGTGATCTCCATTTAGAAAATTTATTGTGATTAATTATTTTGTTATTATTATTATTACTATTATTATTATTATTATTATTGTTATTATTATTATTATTATTATCTGCAAATTCAAATATACTTACAAAAGAGATGTTAAGTCATAAGGGATATGTATTAAAGGCTATTGATAATTAACTATAATTTACAGCAGGTAAGACATAAGTAAGAATTGTGTCGGTACACGTAATTGAAGAAATTGTGAGGGTAAATGATCTAAGTAAATATGATAGCATCGGTAAACATTAAAATGAAAAACGTGTCCATGTAGATAAATAACTGAAAGTAAATATGAACACACTAGTAATATAAATGATATAGGTAACTGGAAAAGGCAAATATGATTATCCTTGTAAGTATAATGATCAAGGTACCTGATAAAGCTTAGTATGACGATACAGGTAGATGATAAAGGTGCTAATGGATATGTTCCCCCGGGTGTGGGACTGGGTTGACCTTCGAGAAGACAGTGATTTATGGCCATCATGTCTGAGGTGAATATTGAAGCATTGTTGGAGACGTCTGAATCAACAACTGCCTGCTAGAGATGCATCTCTCTGTCTGTTCGATATGTCCGTCAAAATAAGACTGGACTGGAAGGGTGATTGACCTCAGCGGTGAAGTGGATGACTAAACCAAAGTCTGTTTCTATAATTATTATTATTATCATTATTATTATTTTTATTACTACTACTACTACTACTACTACTACTACTACTACTACTACTACTACTACTACTACTACTACTAGCTAAGCTAGAACTCTAGTTGGAAAAGTAGGATGTTGTAATCCCAATGGCTCCAACAGTTGAAAAATATAGACTAGTGAGGAAAGGAGATATGGAAATAAGTAAACTACAAGAGATTTAATGAATATTTATAATAAAATATTTTAAGAACAGTAACAATATTAAAACAGATCGTTCATACATAAACTACTAAAAGAGACTTATGTCAGCCTGTTCAACATACAAACATTCTCTGCAAGTTTGAAATTTTGAAAGACTGAATTGGATTGGTAATAATGATGAAATAGGAGGTTGAAGAGAACACATTTTTTTACCTGGATCCAATAGATGCTTGGAATAATGCCATTGCATTTACCTTCCAGAAATCTAGTCAGCGAGACAATTTTCTGAAAATAGGAATTATAAATCAAAATTACTCGGGGGGAGGTCAGAGCAGGGCAACGAATTTCATATAATCAGTATATATTAATCAGTAATAATTTCTCGGAATTATAACTGTCATTGAGTAACTTTATGGTGGTGCAGATCCACTACTGTCTGTTGAATACTTGTTCTTTCAATGTCTCTTTTTGCTTTTATTATTATTATTATTATTATTATTATTATTATTATTATTATTATTATTACTTGCTAAGCTACAACCCTAGTTGTAAAAGCAGGATGCTATAAGCTCCAACCCTAGTTGTAAAAGCAGGATGCTATAATCCCAAGGGCTCCAACAGGGAAAATATCCCAGTGTTGAACATTTGTTCTTTCAAGGTCACTTTGCTTTTATTATTATTATTATTATTATTATTATTATTATTGTTATTATTATTATTATTATTATTACTTGCTAAGCTACAACCCTAGTTGTAAAAGCAGGATGCTATAATCCCAAGGGCTCTGACAGGGAAAATATCCCAGTGTTGAACATTTGTTCTTTCAAGGTCTCTTTGCTTTTAATTATTATTATTATTATTATTATTATTATTATTATTATTATTATTATTACTTGCTAAGCTACACCCCCGGGTTGGAAAAGCACAATACTATAAGCCCGAGGGCTTCAACAGGGAAAATAGCCTAGTGAGGAAAGGAAATAAGGAAACTACAAGAGAAGTAATTAACGATTAAATAGAATGTTTTAAGAACAGTAACAACATTAAAATAAATCTTTCATATATAAGCTATAAAAACTTGAAAAAAAAAAACAAGATGAAGAGAAAGAAGGTAGAATAATGTGCCTCAGTGTACTTAGCAAGAGAACTCTAACCCAAGACAGTGAAAGGCCATGGTACAGAGGCTGTGGCAATACCCAAGAATAAAGAACAATGGATTGAAAGCTGCTTACCATAGCTAATGAAGTCCCTTTTACCCTTACCAAAAGGGAAGTAGTCACTGATGAATTACAGAGCAGTAGTTAACCCCGTGCCGTGAGCGAAGAAGAATTGTTCTCCTGCTTGAGGGTACACTTGGGCACACTATTCTATCTAATTTCTCTTCCTATTTCTTTTTTTTTTTTTTTACATAGTTTGTGCTAGGAAGATCTATTCTAATTTTGTAATTTCTCCTAAAATATTTTTTTCTAATTGTTCATAACTTTCTCTTGTAACTTATTTATTTCCTCTTTTCCTTCCCTCACTGGGGCTAGTTTTCCTTGTTGGAGCCCCTGGGCTTATAGTATCCTGCTTTTCCCACTAGGGTTGTAGATTGGCTAGTGATAATACTGTAATGATAAAAATAGTAATATTGTAACTTTGATTTCACTTGCAAATGGAGTACTGGTCAGCAATTGATAATAAGGAAGATGTTAAGATCGATGACAAAAGTTAAATTTTGAATAAAATTATATCCATGTTTTTATCTGGTACACACATCTAAGGCCACTTACTGTCTGCACAACGCAGTTTTCGTTGTGGATTGCGTTTAACCAACCGTTACGTTCCCTTAATTGTGTTCTTCAAATTCTTCAAAATTGATGGATTTTTCTCTTTAAATCTTCGAAAATGCTCTTCAAATTGGATTTTTTTTTTCAAAATCCTTTAAAATGTTCTTCAAAATTCATGCGTTTTTCAAAATCTTAAAAATTGATGCTTTTTTTTTTTTTCAAAATATTTTAAGTTGTTCAAATTTATACGTTTTTTATCCTCAAAAATTTCCTTTAAAGTTGATAAGATTTTCAAAATCTTTGAAATGGATTTTTTTTTTTAAATCTTCAAAGAAGTTCAAAATTAGTGCCCTTTTTTATCTAGAAAGATTTACTTAAAAAATTATGTTATTTTTCAAAATCTTCAAAAATTTTCTTCAAAATTGATATGTTTAAAGAAAAAAAAAATCTAAAATGATGCGTTTTTTCTTTTTATCAAAATCTTAGAAAAACTGCTTCAAAATTAATTGTGTTTGCAGCTTCGCGGGACCGTTACTTCTGGAATCTCTATCTCCCAATATAAATCAAAATCTGTGATCGACCGTAAATGTGATAGATTTTGATACGCATGACGAGTCGAAGTAATTTGCAAAGAGGGAGGGGGTATACCCTCCCAATATAAATCCCCCCCCCCCCCACCCCCACCCCATCCCCACTCCACTTTCGGCGTTAATGGTGCTTGAAGTTGGAGACGGCGATGAATGGGTGATGGGTGCGAACTCGCCTGTGTAAATCATGGTATTTTCGCTTTTCATTATTTTCTTTAGTTGTTCCTTTGGTTTGCACCTAATGAGCCGTAGGCTTATGCCATTTATTTTTTGTGACTCTTAGCTGAGAATTTTGAAATGATTTGTTATATTGGAAGGTGGAAAGTTTTCTCCTGAATGATTGTGCACTTTCTGGTGTCTATGTGTGTGTGTGTAACGCCATGACCAACAAATCTGTACTAGTCAGGGCCACCCATTTTTGATTGGTTTGCCTTGAGGGATCAAACAAAAATCTCCCACCATCACCAATCCGCAGTGGCCATTGTGGTGATGAAAATGGCCAAACCTCAAAAAATGAATTAAGACCTATGTGAGGTATTTGTCCTGCAGTCGACTAGAAACGGATGTTGTTGTGTGTAAGTGTGTGTGTGTATATATATATATATATATATATATATATATATATATATATATATATATATATATATATATATATTTTATATATGTGTGTGTGTGCCTGCGGGCATGTGTTTGTGCGTGTTTGTGTGTGTGTGTGTGTATCTGTGTGTAAAGAATAAACACATGTAATAATTCGAGGCTTGTATGACCAAAACTGTGTTTTTGGTCCAGGAATAAAAAAAAAAGAATAAAAGTAGCCTAAAAAGAATTCTTTTGTGTAAGCCTAAATCTGTGCCTGGCCAGTTTTCGTGAACAGAAATGGTGGTAGTTTTAAGACTTGAGTGCAAAGGTAAATAACAGAGACAGAAATTGAGATTTTTTAGTCCTAAAAGTAAATGAGAATGGAAATGTGTTTTAAAAGTCATGATTGTTAGGTAGACTTGTTTTAAAATCATAAAGTTCAATGGAAAATCTATTGAAAAGTTAGTTACATTATGTTAATACAAAGGAGATTGAAAAGCATTTGATGGATTTAATGGTAAGAGGAGGATTGGATACATTTTCATTAGATGGTTTTTTAGTTGAAGAAAGAGTTAAGGTACATTCAAGATAAAGAGTAAAGGAAAAAAATAGGACTTTTAAGTGTAATTAGGATAAATTAGTTGTATGAGAATTAAGTTATAATTTCATATACGGAGAAAGTGGATGGGCTGAGGTGTAGCGTTAAAGCAATAAAGGAGAGATTAATATATGTGAAGCTTTTAAAAATACTATGATGAAATCATGGATTTAGCAGGGAGTGTTTGAATTTGTGATATGGCAGAAAGAGATGAGGTAATAAAAAAGAAGAGATTATTTGAGGTGAAATTGCATGAAAAAAGAGAAGTGTAGGAACACAAATATAATGGGATCTATAGGATAGTAAAGACTAAAGTGAGAGGAAAAGATGGCCTATAATAAAATACATAAGAAAAGAAGTAAATGAATTTTAGAATGGATGAAAAGTTGTTTTACAGGAAATTTCATATTGAGAGAAATGTTTTTGAGTTTGACAATCGAAAATAATGCATATCTTACACCGAAACAATCTTATTTTATTTCCATATATCAAGAGTCTCTTGAACAAAATACACAAAGTGGAGAGTTAATGTCGAGCATGAATGCAGTCAAGGGTCATTGGATTTGAATGTGGGGAATAGAAGGGCAGAGCTGAGTGATCCAAGACTTGAAAGAATGTGTGTAAGGGTTAGAATGTTTTGGAAGAAACTGCTGAGAATATAAGAATAACGATTAAGAGGTTGAAGACAGGAAAGACACCATGAATTGGTGGGAATACAAGCTAGACGCTGCAATTCGGTGGTGATAGTGTGATTGAGGGGCTCACCAGGGTTTGTAAGTGAAGTGTGGATAAAGGAAAGATTGTCAAAAATGGGTAGGAAGAAACTCTTATTGTGTGTACACTGGGATTAGACAAACTCGGGTAAGTGTTAAGTTTTCAAATATTTATATTATCAATTGGAAGGTAAAGAAAAAAGCTGTGACACACATAGATCTTGATTTCTAGAAAATGCTTGAGATACCATAGGTAAAGAGGCAATGTTAAGTGTACTGAGAAAGTATTAAAAAGGTAATAGGCTGTAAAGATGATACTATACGGATTGGGGGCATTGAAAAAAATACTACAGAAGCTGGTGAAATAATTTTTGAAGTTTTTGCAAGAGTTGAATGTTGAGAGTAAATTTGAGGGAATGAGAGTAAAGGAAAGCCACACGAATGGAGCAATGAATTTAAATAAACATGGGAGAAGAATATAAGTGATTGGTTAAAAGAGTCATAAAATAAATGTAACAGATGATGGTTGGAAATTAAATGTACGCACTGATAGTTGAGATAATTCCTTTTATGGATGTTGAATGTTTATAGTAAAGTTTTGAAGATGTTGAGATGATCTTTTCAGTTTGTGAATGTGGTGTAAGAATGATTGATATCGTGGAAATGTGGAGATTCGTAGAAGGATAATAAGGTTAGCATAGTCGAAAGGATTTATCAAGAGGTGGTTCATTCATGTGAAAACAATGAACGACAAGAGATTAATGAAGAGATTGTACAATTCAAAAATACCATAAGATATATATATATAAATTATATATAAATATATATATATATATATATATATATATATATATATATATATAAATTATATATATATATATATATATATATATATATATATATATATATATATATATATATATATCCATACACACACATATATATATTATATATATATATATTTTATATATATATACACATATATATATACACATATATATATATATATATATATATATATATATATATATATATATATATATTTTATATATATATATATATATATATATATATATATATATATATATATATATATATATATATATATATAGTGTGTATGTATATGCCCATTCAGACATTGAATTAAGTCTGAATAAAAATTTTTATGGAATCTCTACACCTATTCTGTAAAAAAAAATCATATCATCTGCCCTCAGTTGGGATGTTTATGTGCAAAAATTAAAACCGTGTTTTGTTTAAACCTGGTAAGATTATATATGTTGCAATATTGAAAATACATGTATACACGGGAAGCCTGTATGTTTAGCAATTTTGAGGAGAGATTTGCATTCAAGTAAATAAATTCTGTTGCAAAATTGATATCCCAAATTGCACAAAGTACTCAGCATCGCTGGCAAAATTAAGGCAAAATTAAACCTGCAATGGTGGTCAATGGAAGTTGTTTTTTATTCGCGTTGGTTTGGCGTAACCTGAAATGACACCTACAAGTATGTAGTAATATTGTCTTTTCCATGGAACTTTTGACTGCAGGGGGCTAGAAGATACCATGATGTCCCTGTGAGAGTATCTTTATAGAAATTATCCTCGTCTCGTCCCCCACAATCTTTGAAAGACAAAATACGAGTTTTGGAGTGACCAAACCCCCCCTCCCCATACGGCTTCATTCTTTACTCGTGCAAATTTTCTAGCAAATTTCTCCCATAGTGCAAAAAGAAAAAAAAAATGATTTAGTGCTTTTTAACATCAAGTGAAAGA
>NC_090754.1:69308792-69311292 GCF_036898095.1 Palaemon carinicauda
GAGAGTCCACGTATATATTCTTAATCTGTTGTATTTGAAACATTGATAATTTACAACTGGGAACTGAGAGAGAGAGAGAGAGAGAGAGAGAGAGAGAGAGAGAGAGAGAGAGAGAGAGAGAGAGAGAGAGAGAGAGGTTCATCACAATGCCAAGAACTATTGGATGTCAACAACCATTGATAAAACTCATTGTTTAATCGCAAATTGCCTATCATCAAATTAAATTATTTTGTCTGGCGGAGGAGAGAGAGAGATCTACACATTTTAGTCGCTAACTAATTATGCCAATGGTGAGACAAGGTTTGTCTCCAGTCATTCCGTGTTCGACTTTTCATCGACTCGCCCGTCATCTTTATGGGTCTGTTTATGCTGTGAATGGGCGGGCTGCATTTTAGAGCAGTGTAAAAAGGCGTATATTGACATATTATATCCCCTTCCTTTTCTTCCTCAAAAAAAAAAAAAAAAAAAAAAAAAAAAAAAAAAAAAAAAAAAAAAAAAAGATGAATGAATAAATGAAAATAGTCATTATATATTTTTCATTTCATCGGAACCTGAAAGTAGAATCATAGGTTAACGTGGTTTGACACTTCACCTGGTTATTTTTTTCTCTACTCTATATAGTAATAGTTTGCTTACCTTACCTATGAGATGGACTGTGTTCAATCCCTCGGCGAAATATGAGCGATCTGGCGCTTTTCTGAGAATCCATTGTACATTTGTTACTCGACTGACGTGGGTCTCATCTGTGATGGAGATGAAAGTACATATATCAAAGAAAATTCAAAAGGTGGACTTTTACTTGATGTTTTGCCCTCTTTTTGGAAATATTTTTTTGCTTGCAATGTTGCTAAATTGCAGTAAAGTAGGGACTTATTGCAATGTATGGCCATTTCATATGTTCTTTGTTCCTTTGCAATGGATTTCGTTCAATATGACCGAATTTCAAGAGAAAACTGGAATTGGGCCCAAAAAAACGGCAAGGGGTTAACCCTCGTGTTCTGCCCTCTTTCTCTCGTATTGGAATAACTCTCTCTCTCTCTCTCTCTCTCTCTCTCTCTCTCTCTCTCTCTCTCTCTCTCTCTCTCTCTCTCTCTCTCTCTCTCTCTCTCTCTCTCATTATGAATATGTTTCATTCTCACATACTGTGACCTCAGGTTATATGTACCTCTGTTGATTGATAGGGAAATGGATACACAATGAACTACATTTACATGTCATCCAATACCTTGATCAGGTTTCATTATGCGAAACTTATCATAATTTTTTATTGGTCACAAGTTATTGTATCTTATAAACACGAGTTTAGAGTACGGAAAAAACGTAATTTTCATTATTTATTTGTCTACTTTTACGTATTGTATTTTTATGGAAAAAACTCACCACTAAACATGAATGTATATATTGCTTCGAAACAACAAACAGGAAATTTTCTTCTTTTCATGAGAAAAAGTTGTATTCCTTCTGACTGCATTAGTTTATTTAAGATTTATTTATTTACTTTTAAATATTGTATTTTTATAGTAAAAAAAAAAAACTCGCCGCTAAACATAAATATGTATTGCTTCGAAACAACAAACAGGACATTTTTCTTCTTTTCATGAGAGAAAGTCGTATTCCTCCTGACTGCATTAGTTTATTCAAGTTTCTGATGAATATTACTCCGTTTCTCCTGGTGATCATAGAGATATTCCGAGCTTAACTATGGCATAATCACTGTAGTTGAATTCGCGAAATGAATCTGGCCTCCGTCACGATATCTGGAAAAAAAAAAAAAAAAAAAAAAAAAAAACTTGTTTCGCAGATTGCACGGCTGTCTCGAAAAAACTGATTAAAACATCATCAACGCGTTTATTCATTGTACGTCGTTCATATTTTCGGCAGTGAATGTTGATTTGCATACTGGCTCGTTCCTTGCTCTTATTATTATTATTATTATTATTATTATTATTATTATTATTATTACTCGCTAAGCTACAACCCTAGTTGGAAAAGCAGGATGCTATACGCCCATGGGCCCCAACAGGGAAAATAGCCCAGTGAGGAAAGTAAACAAGGGAGAATAAAATATTTTAAGAACAGTAACATCATTAAAATTAATATTTCCTGTGTAAACTATTCAAACTTAAAATCAGAGGAAGAGAAATTAGATAGAATAATGTGCCCGAGGGTACCCTCAAGCAAGAGAACTCTAACCCAAGAGACAGTGGAAGACTTCATCATGACCCGTGGCCGTTTGCAGCTGCTAAATGATAATAACATGGTATTTGATATCTTTTATATGAGTTATTATTATGATTTAATATGCGATGTACTCCTGCGATCTACGAGGATGGGTGATGGTGGGTGGTATTATCTTTTTCTTTTTCTTTTCTTTTTTAGGATATGCAGTGTGACTGTAATTATCTCAAAAGTAATTTCTTTGATATTGATGTTAAATATCCATTATTCATACCAGCACCGAAAATTTCAGAATTGATAACCTTTGATAATGATGGAATGT
>NC_090754.1:69328408-69338408 GCF_036898095.1 Palaemon carinicauda
AATTTTGCATGTGTTTATAATGACTGGTCCCAAGGCATAGTCCCCGTCTGTTATTGCTAATATGTAATAATTCTCATCACCACCCAATGAGAAGATTTTTCATATCTGCTGTTAAAAATAATTTGTTGTGGAATTATTTGTTGGGTGTTACGCATGTGTTTAAAAATAGGAATACCTGCTACGGTATATATATATATATATATATATATATATATATATTCAAATAAGCCATATAAATTTTTGATACATTAATGTCTGGATTCTCTTAACGACCTCGGGATCAGAGCCCCAGGCTAAATCACACAAAAACAAGAGCTTGTGACCGGCCGGGAATCGAACCCTGGTCGGCAAGCTTGTATAGACAGTGACTAAACCACTTGGAGAGAGAGAGAGAGAGAGAGAGAGAGAGAGAGAGAGAGAGAGAAAGTGAAATTATTAGATAATAGACAAATATGTCCTGCAAAATGAAAGCAATATTTAAGATTAAAAAATAACAGTAGTTTACTTTTGACACAGTTGTATGTGAACTACTTTTAAGTGACTTATAATTCTTTGGTACTAATGATGAAGTTTTTGAGTATGTAACAGATTACTTTGTTGACAGAAACTATTTTTTTTACGGATTAGAAGGGTCTTTTTCAGCCTATGAAGCATTGACATATACTAGGTCCAATCCTACTTAGAGTAGAGTTCTAGCTTCTCCATAAATGGCATTGATGATACATCTTAGAATTATAAGAACGTTCTTACCAGTGTTATTGAATGGATGAAAATTAAAAACTTTACAACAAATTAAGATGAAAGTTGAGTTTATGGTGGTGGGAAAAAATTTAAGAAACCTTGGTGACATATAAAGACTATTTTGACAATTTGTTTCTGTTATCTAGTAGAGTACGTGACCCATGTGTATTTCTGGACTTTGATTTGTCTGTCAATGCTCAAAAAAAGAAAAAAAATAATGTAGTAAGAAATATTTCTTTTGTAAAGAAATATCTGGATAGATTCTCTGTAAAGACTGTGGTTAGTAACTTGTCATAGTCATAATTTATAATGCAACTCCATCTATTACAACTTACCCAAAGTGCAACTTAAGAAGTTACAAAACATAATGACCGCCAGAAAGGATTTCCCTTGTGCTGATTGAACTACATTTGCTGGATATTAAACTAGAATAGATTTTAAGATGCGTGCAATGACTCATCAAATAATGAGAATTGGTTATCCAAAATATTTAAGAGAATTGGTAGGCCTACCCATCCTGCAGCCAACTAATCTTGTCAGACGAGAATAGTTATGGATGGTTTCAAGTTATTGGAGCTAAGATTCACATCGCCCGTTGGTTCTAGATATATAGAGCTTTTAAATATGCAGCCCAAACATTCCTTAGCAAGTTCTCACTTGACATGATATAAAAGCTTTTGATAATAAATTGAAGACTTTCTTTTCTCTGAAGCGTTACGATAATGGGGATTTGAAAGTCACTGCGGATTACGCTACGTGAATATCTCGTGGGTTGTGCAGGGCGCTTGGGTCTCTATATTTGGGGGGACTACTGAAATATCCTTCAAAGTAAAGTAACTTAAACACTGTTGTTTGTTAAAGGAAAAGTCAAAACTTTAAAGCCAAAAAGTTTGTCTTTAGTAAAAGCTTTCCTCACCTGGTTGCTTTCCTTGTTGAAGCCCCTGTCTTCATGTTTTGATGGGAGAATGTATTGATACTACAAAAATTGTTCGAGAAAGGATATTGCAGTTCGTCCAAGAAATATTTCAATAGTTTAAAAGTACAAATTGGTGGTTGGTACAGAACCTAAATATTTTTGCTTGTGGAACTCATTATAACCCATTACCCGCATGCACCAGACTGTTGATTCATATTTCTTTTACGATGATACTATAACTCATGGGTAAGCCCTTGTCCTTCCATCCGAATTCGGAATCGCTGCTATAAAAACTGACATGACAGGACTTTTAATGAAAATCTACATCCCGTTTTACGTTATGTTTTTCTCCGACAACACCATGAAAAATAGATCACCCAAGTAATGTTGCAAACGCTCATTTTTCCCGGGTGGTGAAACCTTCGTTAGCACGTAACCCTTCATTTGGAAGTTCAAACAGCTACCTGGCCGAGATGGCTGTATTCACCCGAATGAGTGAAGGTTCGAAATGAACACCTTGCTAGGATTTACTACCTTGCTAGAAAAAGAAGACTGAAGACGAACCCTTCTCTTCCTCAGCCCATCACCTTGCGGCCTGGATCACTCGTCTGCTGTTTGAAACTCCATCTTGTGTGTTTTAGCTTTGCCACACGGAGACCTGATTACACTTTTTGTTTGTCTTTTTCGTATTAGTGTTGAGAACTATCCTCCCACCCTCCACCTGGTGGGCGATTAGCCAGTGATGCATTTGCGAAAACTGGCGTCTGTTGCAGAGTTAATTGAGCGCTTGCAACACTCCATTATCACCCATCGTCTGGGACGCATTATGTGCCGTCTCTTGTTTTGCTCTCGAGACGGGTTCTTGTTGTGTGAACTGTGGCTTTTCCTACGTGTCTTATGACCTCATTAAAAGGACGGGGAAGAAAAATACTGTTTCGTTCGGTGTTTTGCGCTGGGGAGAGATTGTGTCGCTTTCTGCGCGTTGTTTAGTATATCAATTATTCTGTGTGTGAACTTCTACCAGAATATACATGTACACGCACGCACTCAGACGCAAATACACACACATACGCACAGTTTTCATTACCACCTGGCCACTGTGGATTGATGATAGTGGGAGAATTATGTGATCGTTCACAGCAAACCAACCTAGTATGGGTGGCCCTGACTAGTACAGCTTTGGTTCATGGCGATACACACACCTTTTCACCACGTCAAGTTTTGTTTTCTTGATAACATAATGGCTTTATATCCTTCTTTATTATACCAACGTATATGTTTTTTAGGAGGGAGATTATATCTTCAAAATATTTCTCCAATATTCATTGTTCCTGTGGTCTCAATAAAAAAAAAATGAAAATTGGAATATATTAAGACCACAGGAACAATGAATATTGGAGAAATATTTTGAAGATATAATCCCCCTCCTAAAAACATATATGTTGGTATAATAAAGGATATAAAGCCATTATGTCATCAAGAAAACAAAACTATATAAGGGAGAGGATTGCTTCGCTTTTGGAGGAAGCTGTTGGTTTCTGAACACTCTTTGTCACTATCAATATTCAAAATAAATAAAATTTCTCATGTGGTAAACCTAAATGTCTTTCAGTTTGCAGTACATATTTCAGAAAAATAAAAAGCGTATGTATGAAAAAAGGTTAACATACAGAATTTGAATAATAGAAAAATAAGATATCCAGTGTTAACGAAATAATAAAAAAAAGGAAAATTGGAATATATTATTTCGTTAACACTGTATATCTTATTTTTCTATTATTCAAAATAAAATTACTAGTCAATCACAAGACTCACATTTGGTCAAATTTTCGTTAAAAAACTTCATATGCTATATATTTTATCTAGATATAATACCAAACTAAAACATAATATCCCCTCTGGAGGTAATAATAATGATTATGAAATATTTAATTGTCTTAATATCCCTTACATTTACCAGTATTCTTTGTAGTAATAGGAATGATCGTAAAAAAAAAAATTACATATGCTACCTCATTGCAAGAGGGTCGTAACTCCAAATTCCTGATTTTTCAGGAGACGCATTTGAAAGTTGCTAAGTCCTATGAATTTGATCATGTTTCACAATCTTCTTAGTGCCATCTCTCGGCCGCTAATTCACCTAGATTTACGACTCTTTTACCAAAAGATGCAGAATCAATTCGGCAATCTTGTACACCATATAACTCAAAACTAGCAAATTTGGAGTTACGACCCTCTTGCAATGAGGTAGCGATATGCTACTTTGTAGCAGCATTTAGAAAAATCCATACCGGCCAGCTTAAACTAATTGCAATATAAAAACCAAGATGAATATAGTAATTGCTTGCTATTCATTGCTTCTCCCATTTATCTGTTGTAGTTTCCTTTAATTCAGACTACATAAGGCATTTCCCATTGGTTTCTCCATTACAAAATAGAGTACTCTAAGTGCTTGGAAACTAAACAGCGAAAAATTTTGAATCTGTTGTGATGTACATTATCAAAATAGAACTGGATAAGTTTGCGGGGAAGACTATCTTAGATGGTCTAGCTCTATGTATAATTATATACATATATTTCTTTCCGGTAACGCAGAGCGGCATTGCCAGACGTATAACCTCACAGTCTCTCCTTGTTCCTCAGGTATTGGGAGAGAAATAGCCATTGTCTAGCTCTATGTATGATTATATACATATATTTCTTTCCGGTAACGCAGAGCGGCATTGCCAGACGTATAACCTCACAGTCTCTCCTTGTTCCTCGGGTATTGGGAGAGAAATAGCCATACCCTGTTGAGAGGTGTACTCCGAGATGTACACTCGGAAACCTCAGCTTGGCGTGTTGTAGTGAGGAAAGGACGGGTGGTGGAAAATGTTGAATCTGTGTGCGTGTGTGTGTTGATATCTAAATATCTAGCCATCAATTTTGACAAGTCGCCTACACTAGTGATTTTATGACAGCAATCTGTCTTGCTTCACTGATCTTGATACCATCCATTTCTGTGGCTGGGTCGTCCCTTATTTATCCTGTGACGGATTTTATTCTCGTTCAACTCATGTGAGCTAATCGTGTGAAAAAAAAATGGAATTTTTGGATACGAAGTAATTTACTGTCATTTTCGCAAAATTGCCTTACTATTCAAAGAACAGCTTTATTTCATCAGAGGTCGTTAGGTTTCGGTGAATAACTTTATATTAACTGATACGGTTTTGCTTCAGTGAATAACTATTTTAACAGACGCTGTTGGGCATCAGTGAATAATTTTGTTTTAACAGATGTCATTAGGCTTCAGTGAATACCTGTTTTAGCAGACACCATTAGGTTTCAATGAATAACTTTTTTTAACAAACACTGTAAGGCTTTAGTGAATAACTAACAACTTTGGGGTTCATATGTAACTTTGTTATAACAGACGCCGTTAGAGTTCAGTGAATAACTTTTAACAGATATTACTTGGCTTCAGTGAAAAACTTATATGAATATTTGCTCATGCAAACTGATTTGAATACTCCACGTTAATAAGATTCGTCTTCGGTAGAGAGCATGCTCCTGCCGAATACAAGTCTTCTTTATATGCCTGAATTTAGCGGATTTATAGATTCTGATAGTGGTCATTTTGAAGTCTATTTTTGCAAAAGCTTGAACAGTTTAAAACATCGATGTTGTTGATTGGTTGAGTGTAGGTTTTAGGAAGCGTTGCTGCATTGATGTCTTTCATAGGTTAATCAATTGCAAATTTATGGAACGCCCTACAAATTTAGTCTTTTTTTAACATAATGTAGTGGAATTGATGGCTAGATTTGGAACCAGTACAAGGAGGAAAATGTCTTTGAGAGCTACTTATCAGGAAAAAAAGGAGGGATATATATATATATATATATATATATGTAATCTTCCTCAGCACGAAGATACCTCAATATACGGTAGTCCACATAAGGTTAAATTGAAAGATGTGTATATGTAGAAATGCCCTACAGTTTCGTCCGCCACTGGACCTCTTCTTGGAGCGTTTATTATTATTATTATTATTATACACACACACACACACACACACACACACACACATATATATATATATATATATATATATGTGTGTGTGTGTGTGTGTGTGTGTGTGTGTGTGTATGTACATATTTGATCAGCGAATAGTTAAAACATAAAAGCTACTTTTAAAAGACATCAGCAAAAGAAATAGAAAAGAAAGCATTCTTAACACTTCAATCCTGTTATCGAACGAAACAAGAAACAAGATGATGATGATGACGGTGACGACGAAGCTTGACAAATACCTCGAAAAGCCTCGTTACTCTTAATTGACAAACGGATAAGAAGAAGAAGAAGAAGAGGAAATAAAAAACCTTTGAAGCCAAATGACAAGGAGGAGTTGGGAAAGAGGACAGGTTCGCAAACGAGGAAGAACAGCCCGCCGTAACAATCATTGGGCGTCCATTGGAAAGGCAGGTCTCAAAGGCCAGGCTTTTAACAAACGATTATAATAAGATTAGAGTGACAGTTTCCTTCATAGTTAACGAGCTTGTTCCGTAATCCCCGCTCTTGTCCGCAGGACGGATATTCAAAACAACGATGGGATAAACCTTTTGCAATCGCGAGGGCTTTTTTCTCTTGCATCCTGGTACCATTCGGCTTACTCTCTCTCTCTCTCTCTCTCTCTCTCTCTCTCTCTCACTCGTCCAATCGGGAAAATAGTCCTGTGAGGAATGGAAATAAATAAACTATAGGAGAAGTAATAAACAATTATAATAAGATATTTTAAGACCATTAGCTTGGGCACACTCGTCTCTTACACCATCTCGAGTTCTAGACGATTGGTTAATCTTGATAGACTCGGAGGAAGCTCTCTCTCTCTCTCTCTCTCTCTCTCTCTCTCTCTCTCTCTCTCTCTCTCTCTCTCTTTCTTTCTTTCTCACAACTTTTAAGAATATAAAAAACCAGAGACTGCAGGAATCTTGTATATTTTTAATAACTGTTTCGAGACATCACGAATACCCTAATAAAACAAAGTATGACTGTAAGTAGGTCGAGGACAGTGGCTCCTCAACATCCATATCTCTATATTGATAAATTTTCTTATTTTCTTCAACTCTATACGACTCCTTTAAAATTTTAGGTGTGAATCTTGCAAATTTTTTTTATGAGAAACACGTTTGGTCTGTTTCTTCAATTGCACAAATTGTGCTTATGGAGAAAGTTTTTCAAGATTTTTGGTGATTAATCTGTTTTGAAGAAGTGGTTTTAATTATTTTATTCTCCTTTGTTTCGAGTGTTGGTCTCCTGTCTGGTCTTCAGCTGCTGAATCCTATCTTAATTTGTTACATTTGTCGGTATATTAGATTTCTTATCCCTGGTCTAGATATCATTGACTGGCACCGTCGTTTAGTTAGTCCTCTATGCAAGTGGCATAAAATTTTTCTTAGACATATTTTGGTATTCAGGACTTTCTAGAGCAGTGATTCCCAACTTTTTTCCTGTCATTTCCCCTTGCACCCAGTGCAACCCTCCAGATTTCCCCCTTCATGTGTATGAGGGAAATAGTAGTTGAAGCACACTGTGATGACTTACTAATTTATTTTTCCATTATACAAATATACTGATACACAAATAGTTACAGAGTAAAATGGATAGAGAGCGGTTAGTAACCTAACCGCATAGCCATAGAGCTATGAGGTTAGTTGTTACTTACCGCTCTCTATCCATTTTACTCTAACTATTTGTTTATCAGTATATGGAGAGCGGCTTGTAGCAAAATAAAAGGACTTTTGTTTATTCTTCTACTTCAAAATTGAATTAGTGAGAAGGTTAAGGCTGCTTCTTGTGCACCAGTGTATCAATATCAGGGCTAGCTTTGTCACCTGATATTTTTTTAGTTAGTAGATAGTGTAATTATTTCCCACCTGGTAGCTTCAAATTTCCCCCCAGGGGGAAATTTCCCCCAGGTTGGGAACCACTGTTCTAGAGTGTACATAGTACTAGGAATACACTGAGTTCTCACCGCCATGCCTTCTATATCACAAGGCTCAATACTACACAATATTCTATAAGTTTATTCTAGCAGTGACTAGATTGTGGAATGATCTTCATAATCGGGTAATTGAATCTGTGGTACTTTTAAAGTTCAAACGCAGTGAATGTTTTTATGTTGAACAGACTATCATAAGTCTCTCTTCATAGTTTATATAAGACAGATCTATTCTAACGTTGTTAGTGATCTTATGATATTTTATATTTATTATTCGCTACTTTTTTTATAGTTTATTTATTTCCTTATGCCTTTCCTCACTGGGCTATCTTTCCCTGTTGGAGCCCTTGGCCTTATAGCATCCGGTTTTTCCAACTAGTGTTATAGCTTAGTTAATAATAATAATAATAATAATAATAATAATAATAATAATAATAATAATAATGACGAAAAACTTATACAATCACTCAGTTGTAAATTGAAAACTGAGTTAGCATACAAGATATATACATTGATTTACTTACTAAAATAATTGTTTGATCATGAAATTCAAGAACAATTGAATAAATGATATACAATCTTTTATGGTATTTTGTACCTAAAACGAGTGTTTTATCTTTGGAAAATTTACTAACTGCTTTGAGTGGCCTACTGATATATGGCTGCAAATTATTACAAATTATTACAAGGTTAGCATTTTGGTCTGTGTACATATTTTGATGCACATCAACTTCATGTGCACCATTGTACGGTAGTGTCAGTAGTTTCAAGTATATTGATTTTCTAATTCTTATGTAGGCTGTAAACATATTGCATGTACGTATGACAGAAATAGCAAGAAAAGTAAACATTATTAATTCGATCATTACCAAAACATGGGAAAGGTGATGGTGATGGTAGTTATCATCATCATCATCAGTCTTATTATTATTATTATTATTATTATTATTATTATTATTATTATTATTATTATTATTATTATCATCGATGCTCAAGTTTAATTCTTTGAATATTTTTCATTGAACAAATGCTGTGTCCAAATGAAAGGCTCGAGGCTGGTGGGCATATTAAATGTGTTTACACTATGCGCTTGCATATATATATATATATATATATATATATATATATATATATATATCATCAGCCGTTACTAGTCCACTGCAGAACAAAGGCCTCAGCCGTCCTTTCACTTGCGCCTGCTTATGGTCTTCCTATGCAAGTCCACACCTGCAAACTTTCTTAGTTCGTCTATCCCTCGTCTTGTCTTCCTACGCCTGCTTCTTTTGCCATTACTATGGGCCCATTCTGTTATTCTTACTCTCCTTCTATTGCCTATCATTCTCATTATATGTCCTGTCCATTTCTTTTTCTTAAATGTTGTTATTATTACTTTAGTTTTTTCTCGTATCCATATTGCGTATTTTCTGTGTCTTGGTGTTATTCCCATTATTATTCTTTCCATAGCTCTTTGAGTTGTAACTAGCTTTTGTTCTAAGGATTTAGTAAGGCTTCAACTTTCTGATGTATAAGTTAAAACTTTCAGGACCATCTGATCAAATACTTTTCTTTATAGAGAGAGGGGCCTTTTAATTTTCTTAATCTCATTTTCTTTTCCTAAAGCTCTCCATCCCATGCTTATCCTTCTTTTAAATTTGGTCTCGTGTCTTGGGGAAACACTTACTGTCTGTCTCAAGTATGTATATTCCCCATTAATGTTAATAATTACATTTTACCACTCTGAATTTTTAAAAACTTCTCCTTGGCAGGCTGTGAATAATTTAGGAGAGATTGAGTCTCTCTTTTCTAACTCCCTTTTCAATCGGTTTTCTTTTCACTATGTAATTTGAGGATAGTTGTAATATCCGTATAAATATCTTCAAATGTTCTAGTATAAAATTCCTTGTCTTTGAAGGGCTTTCAGTACTGCTGAAGGTTTGACAGAATCAGAAGCTTTTCCATAGTCTATAAATGCCATACATAAGGGTTTGTCATACTCTGCGGATTTTTCATTAGCTGAATAATTACATGGAAATGGTCAGTTGTTGAATATCCACGTCTGAACCCTGCGTACTCTCTTGGTTGATTGAAGTCTAGCAGTCTTTCTATACGCTCTAATATGATCTTTTTAATATTTTTCATATAATGGAGAGTAAACATTTTGGGCGGTAATTATCCAAGTCTTTAGAGTGTCCATTTTTGTGAATAATTATAATGATAAAGTTTTTCCAAGCTGTGGGTATAGAGCATTCAAGCAGATATTTTGTGTAAAGGTCATCCTATTTTACTACTATGAATTCTCCTGTACTGGTGGTCTCTTTTCATGCCTTTTAATGATTTCTTTACTTCTCTTACTGTTTCTTTGGGTA
>NC_090754.1:69340908-69344074 GCF_036898095.1 Palaemon carinicauda
ATAGGTTCTATTACATAGTGCAACAGCAAGTGTTTTTGCCCTAATTACATCTAGGCACTGAATGGTCAACCCGGCTTCAGCGCGAAATCATATGGTATAAATTCCGTAAATCGGGCTATACAGGAAACGGTATAAAATGAAGTCTACAATAAGTAGGCCTATCAGATCTACAGAACGAAAAATTGAAAGAGCAATAATATTTTACATCCATGTTGCTGTTTAACGTTTCATAACTTTTGTTGTATAGAGTAGTTGCAGATTTTTCATACCAGCACCTCAACGTTGAGTGACCTCTCCTGCCCGAACGCTGGGTCACATGACTGAAATTATTATTATTACTATCCAAGCTAGTTCGAGAAGCAGGATGCTCTAAGCCAAAGGGCTCCAACAGGAAAAGAGCTCAGTGAGGAAAGTAAAGGAAATAAATAAACTTTAACAGATGTAATGAACAACGGGAATAAAAAAAATAAGAATAGTAACAGCATTAGAATAGATCTTTCATATATAAACTATAAAAACTTCAAAAAAAAAAAGAGGAAGAAAGATTCGAAAGAATAGTGTGCCTAGTGTACCCTCAGGCAAGAGAACTCTACCTCAAGACAGTGAAAGACCATGAGACAGAGGCTATGGCAATATCCAAGACAAGAGAACAGTGGTTTGAATTTGGAGTGTCCTCGTGAAGAGCAAAAAACTGGCACGAAGCAAATCCCGGCGGAGCCATTGCAACGGCAAGAAAGTGGAGCTCCTCGCCCGAACCGAACTGTTGTGAACGCTCCACCGCCTCTGCTCAACGGCCGCAAACGAGTTTATTTGCGCCATTCCCCAAACTCGGCATTGTTTCTTAATTAACATTGTTCCGATAGTTAGTTTCTAACAGTTCGCCCGACCTCCTTCCACCCAACCTATACTGCTCTGATACTCCTCCCACCCACCATCCCTCTGTTCCTTGGGATCCCTGGGTAGGAGGAGGGACGGTTGTAAATATTCCCCGCAACATCGAACAACATTTACTGCTGTTGTTGCGCTGCTGTTCACTGGTCTTTGGATGACTTGGTTTATATGGTTTTATCTCTGTTGTTTGAGTGGTGAATTCGTAGTGCTTTGTTGCTGTGATTTTGATTATTGTTTTGTCATGTTTTTTTATGAGCTCCTTTACGCTTTCGGTTGAAAGATTATTATTATTATTATTATTATTATTATTATTATTATTATTATTATCATCATCGTTTCATTTACAATTATTTTTATCTTCCATTTGCAAACGCACCATTTTAAGCTGAAAACTATATAATTTTATAGTATTGATAAAATCCCTCTCAAGCCGAGTTTGTCATTCTGCCTCTTGTACCCGCCTCCTAAGCATGGGTCATTTCAACAGAATTGTATCGGGATGAGGCTGCTAGCCCCATGGCCAAATGAGAGACCACTACTGTGCCATTTATATTTTCCAGTTACTCTCCGTAGAGAGTGCAATCAGTGCACCTCACGCGTTGCACCGTAGGCATCACTCAAGGGTCTATGCAACGTGCCTTCGGTCATTATACTAATTTTTTTTAATGAGGCGCATTTGCACGGACTTTTAGCTCGGAAAAGTTTCCTGCTATCTGATTGGTTAGAATAATTTTCTCGGAAACTTTTCCGAGCTAAAAGGGAACCCCTGCGAGTCGGTGCAAATTTGCCCTACTAAAAAGAATTAACTATAGGTGTACTGTTTTTTTTTTAAATTTCCAAAATAAATCCGTTTCCACTTCCTTTCTCAATTTTGCCGTCCAACTCTTCTAACATTTATCTCATAGCCAAGAGTTGCTCCTAAGAGCTGAGTGGCCACCCAGGCAACATTGCCTGGTTATATGCCCAATTTCCTAAATCAAATCAAATCAGAGAACTAATATTCTCTTGAAATATTCACGTTTTCCTTATTAGTCTGAATATATAGGGATAAGGTAGCGGGGAAGCTTACAATGTTGTCTATGGAAGAAGGACTGCAAGACCTTCATTTGTGTGTGTGTATATATATACATATATATATATATATATATATATATATATATATATATATATATATATATATACATATATATATATACAGTATATATATATATATATATATATATATATATATATATATATATATATATATATATATATATATGCATATATATATATATGTATATATATAAAAATATATACAGTATATATATGTATAGATATGAATATATATATATATATATATATATATATATATATATATATATATATATACACATATAATATATATATATATATATATATATATATATATATATATATATAAATAAATAATATTATTTATTTATTTCCATATTTCCTTTCCTCACTGGGCTATTTTTCCCTGTTAGAGCCCTTGGGCTTATAGCATCTGGCTTTTCCAGCTAGGGTTGTAGCTTGGCTAGTAATAATAATAATAATAATAATAATAATAATAATGATTATATATATATATATATATATATATATATATATATATATATATATATATATATATATATAAGCAGAGGCCTTTATTCTGCTGTGGAATAGTACCGGTTGATGATGATAGCAGTATATATACAGCCTATACAATAATAATAATAATAATAATAATAATAATAATAATAATAATGTTTATTGGACAAAAAATATTTACATACAAAGATTTACAAAAAGAAAAAAAGACTCAGTCCAAGCCCATGTGGAGCAGAGCTCTTCGGGCAATAATACAGCAAAATAATATCATCAATTAAGTAAAAATAAAAAATAAAGTAAATATGGATATAGATATACAAAATGTACGCATACATATACATACTCATATGTATACAAATAGATACATATAAATGAGAATCTTAGCCTAAAAACAAATGGAAAAGCATATTTATATGATAATGAAAGATGGTATATGAAAGCTAATGGTATATACATTGAAAAATTGTAGATATTAAGCAAAAAACTCAGTAAAAGAACTAGTTTTACAAATAAAAAAATATTCTAAACAATGAAACATACTTGCGTTGTGGTTAGGTAGGCAAGTATAAATATTTATTAATAAAGCTTAATACCCAGATAACAGGAGATTTGTATATGATTTCTTAAAAGACCGAAAGCTAAGCAGTGCCTTTAGATAAGCGGGCAGAGTCTATACAGCCTA
>NC_090754.1:69344574-69364574 GCF_036898095.1 Palaemon carinicauda
ACTAAACAGCGAAAAATTTTGAATCTGTTGTGATGTACATTATCAAAATAGAACTGGATAAGTTTGCGGGGAAGACTATCTTAGATGGTCTAGCTCTATGTATAATTATATACATATATTTCTTTCCGGTAACGCAGAGCGGCATTGCCAGACGTATAACCTCACAGTCTCTCCTTGTTCCTCAGGTATTGGGAGAGAAATAGCCATTGTCTAGCTCTATGTATGATTATATACATATATTTCTTTCCGGTAACGCAGAGCGGCATTGCCAGACGTATAACCTCACAGTCTCTCCTTGTTCCTCGGGTATTGGGAGAGAAATAGCCATACCCTGTTGAGAGGTGTACTCCGAGATGTACACTCGGAAACCTCAGCTTGGCGTGTTGTAGTGAGGAAAGGACGGGTGGTGGAAAATGTTGAATCTGTGTGCGTGTGTGTGTTGATATCTAAATATCTAGCCATCAATTTTGACAAGTCGCCTACACTAGTGATTTTATGACAGCAATCTGTCTTGCTTCACTGATCTTGATACCATCCATTTCTGTGGCTGGGTCGTCCCTTATTTATCCTGTGACGGATTTTATTCTCGTTCAACTCATGTGAGCTAATCGTGTGAAAAAAAAATGGAATTTTTGGATACGAAGTAATTTACTGTCATTTTCGCAAAATTGCCTTACTATTCAAAGAACAGCTTTATTTCATCAGAGGTCGTTAGGTTTCGGTGAATAACTTTATATTAACTGATACGGTTTTGCTTCAGTGAATAACTATTTTAACAGACGCTGTTGGGCATCAGTGAATAATTTTGTTTTAACAGATGTCATTAGGCTTCAGTGAATACCTGTTTTAGCAGACACCATTAGGTTTCAATGAATAACTTTTTTTAACAAACACTGTAAGGCTTTAGTGAATAACTAACAACTTTGGGGTTCATATGTAACTTTGTTATAACAGACGCCGTTAGAGTTCAGTGAATAACTTTTAACAGATATTACTTGGCTTCAGTGAAAAACTTATATGAATATTTGCTCATGCAAACTGATTTGAATACTCCACGTTAATAAGATTCGTCTTCGGTAGAGAGCATGCTCCTGCCGAATACAAGTCTTCTTTATATGCCTGAATTTAGCGGATTTATAGATTCTGATAGTGGTCATTTTGAAGTCTATTTTTGCAAAAGCTTGAACAGTTTAAAACATCGATGTTGTTGATTGGTTGAGTGTAGGTTTTAGGAAGCGTTGCTGCATTGATGTCTTTCATAGGTTAATCAATTGCAAATTTATGGAACGCCCTACAAATTTAGTCTTTTTTTAACATAATGTAGTGGAATTGATGGCTAGATTTGGAACCAGTACAAGGAGGAAAATGTCTTTGAGAGCTACTTATCAGGAAAAAAAGGAGGGATATATATATATATATATATATATGTAATCTTCCTCAGCACGAAGATACCTCAATATACGGTAGTCCACATAAGGTTAAATTGAAAGATGTGTATATGTAGAAATGCCCTACAGTTTCGTCCGCCACTGGACCTCTTCTTGGAGCGTTTATTATTATTATTATTATTATACACACACACACACACACACACACACACACATATATATATATATATATATATGTGTGTGTGTGTGTGTGTGTGTGTGTGTATGTACATATTTGATCAGCGAATAGTTAAAACATAAAAGCTACTTTTAAAAGACATCAGCAAAAGAAATAGAAAAGAAAGCATTCTTAACACTTCAATCCTGTTATCGAACGAAACAAGAAACAAGATGATGATGATGACGGTGACGACGAAGCTTGACAAATACCTCGAAAAGCCTCGTTACTCTTAATTGACAAACGGATAAGAAGAAGAAGAAGAAGAGGAAATAAAAAACCTTTGAAGCCAAATGACAAGGAGGAGTTGGGAAAGAGGACAGGTTCGCAAACGAGGAAGAACAGCCCGCCGTAACAATCATTGGGCGTCCATTGGAAAGGCAGGTCTCAAAGGCCAGGCTTTTAACAAACGATTATAATAAGATTAGAGTGACAGTTTCCTTCATAGTTAACGAGCTTGTTCCGTAATCCCCGCTCTTGTCCGCAGGACGGATATTCAAAACAACGATGGGATAAACCTTTTGCAATCGCGAGGGCTTTTTTCTCTTGCATCCTGGTACCATTCGGCTTACCTCTCTCTCTCTCTCTCTCTCTCTCTCTCTCTCTCACTCGTCCAATCGGGAAAATAGTCCTGTGAGGAATGGAAATAAATAAACTATAGGAGAAGTAATAAACAATTATAATAAGATATTTTAAGACCATTAGCTTGGGCACACTCGTCTCTTACACCATCTCGAGTTCTAGACGATTGGTTAATCTTGATAGACTCGGAGGAAGCCCTTCTCTCTCTCTCTCTCTCTCTCTCTCTCTCTCTCTCTCTCTCTCTCTCTTTCTTTCTTTCTCACAACTTTTAAGAATATAAAAAACCAGAGACTGCAGGAATCTTGTATATTTTTAATAACTGTTTCGAGACATCACGAATACCCTAATAAAACAAAGTATGACTGTAAGTAGGTCGAGGACAGTGGCTCCTCAACATCCATATCTCTATATTGATAAATTTTCTTATTTTCTTCAACTCTATACGACTCCTTTAAAATTTTAGGTGTGAATCTTGCAAATTTTTTTTATGAGAAACACGTTTGGTCTGTTTCTTCAATTGCACAAATTGTGCTTATGGAGAAAGTTTTTCAAGATTTTTGGTGATTAATCTGTTTTGAAGAAGTGGTTTTAATTATTTTATTCTCCTTTGTTTCGAGTGTTGGTCTCCTGTCTGGTCTTCAGCTGCTGAATCCTATCTTAATTTGTTACATTTGTCGGTATATTAGATTTCTTATCCCTGGTCTAGATATCATTGACTGGCACCGTCGTTTAGTTAGTCCTCTATGCAAGTGGCATAAAATTTTTCTTAGACATATTTTGGTATTCAGGACTTTCTAGAGCAGTGATTCCCAACTTTTTTCCTGTCATTTCCCCTTGCACCCAGTGCAACCCTCCAGATTTCCCCCTTCATGTGTATGAGGGAAATAGTAGTTGAAGCACACTGTGATGACTTACTAATTTATTTTTCCATTATACAAATATACTGATACACAAATAGTTACAGAGTAAAATGGATAGAGAGCGGTTAGTAACCTAACCGCATAGCCATAGAGCTATGAGGTTAGTTGTTACTTACCGCTCTCTATCCATTTTACTCTAACTATTTGTTTATCAGTATATGGAGAGCGGCTTGTAGCAAAATAAAAGGACTTTTGTTTATTCTTCTACTTCAAAATTGAATTAGTGAGAAGGTTAAGGCTGCTTCTTGTGCACCAGTGTATCAATATCAGGGCTAGCTTTGTCACCTGATATTTTTTTAGTTAGTAGATAGTGTAATTATTTCCCACCTGGTAGCTTCAAATTTCCCCCCAGGGGGAAATTTCCCCCAGGTTGGGAACCACTGTTCTAGAGTGTACATAGTACTAGGAATACACTGAGTTCTCACCGCCATGCCTTCTATATCACAAGGCTCAATACTACACAATATTCTATAAGTTTATTCTAGCAGTGACTAGATTGTGGAATGATCTTCATAATCGGGTAATTGAATCTGTGGTACTTTTAAAGTTCAAACGCAGTGAATGTTTTTATGTTGAACAGACTATCATAAGTCTCTCTTCATAGTTTATATAAGACAGATCTATTCTAACGTTGTTAGTGATCTTATGATATTTTATATTTATTATTCGCTACTTTTTTTATAGTTTATTTATTTCCTTATGCCTTTCCTCACTGGGCTATCTTTCCCTGTTGGAGCCCTTGGCCTTATAGCATCCGGTTTTTCCAACTAGTGTTATAGCTTAGTTAATAATAATAATAATAATAATAATAATAATAATAATAATAATAATAATAATGACGAAAAACTTATACAATCACTCAGTTGTAAATTGAAAACTGAGTTAGCATACAAGATATATACATTGATTTACTTACTAAAATAATTGTTTGATCATGAAATTCAAGAACAATTGAATAAATGATATACAATCTTTTATGGTATTTTGTACCTAAAACGAGTGTTTTATCTTTGGAAAATTTACTAACTGCTTTGAGTGGCCTACTGATATATGGCTGCAAATTATTACAAATTATTACAAGGTTAGCATTTTGGTCTGTGTACATATTTTGATGCACATCAACTTCATGTGCACCATTGTACGGTAGTGTCAGTAGTTTCAAGTATATTGATTTTCTAATTCTTATGTAGGCTGTAAACATATTGCATGTACGTATGACAGAAATAGCAAGAAAAGTAAACATTATTAATTCGATCATTACCAAAACATGGGAAAGGTGATGGTGATGGTAGTTATCATCATCATCATCAGTCTTATTATTATTATTATTATTATTATTATTATTATTATTATTATTATTATTATTATTATTATCATCGATGCTCAAGTTTAATTCTTTGAATATTTTTCATTGAACAAATGCTGTGTCCAAATGAAAGGCTCGAGGCTGGTGGGCATATTAAATGTGTTTACACTATGCGCTTGCATATATATATATATATATATATATATATATATATATATCATCAGCCGTTACTAGTCCACTGCAGAACAAAGGCCTCAGCCGTCCTTTCACTTGCGCCTGCTTATGGTCTTCCTATGCAAGTCCACACCTGCAAACTTTCTTAGTTCGTCTATCCCTCGTCTTGTCTTCCTACGCCTGCTTCTTTTGCCATTACTATGGGCCCATTCTGTTATTCTTACTCTCCTTCTATTGCCTATCATTCTCATTATATGTCCTGTCCATTTCTTTTTCTTAAATGTTGTTATTATTACTTTAGTTTTTTCTCGTATCCATATTGCGTATTTTCTGTGTCTTGGTGTTATTCCCATTATTATTCTTTCCATAGCTCTTTGAGTTGTAACTAGCTTTTGTTCTAAGGATTTAGTAAGGCTTCAACTTTCTGATGTATAAGTTAAAACTTTCAGGACCATCTGATCAAATACTTTTCTTTATAGAGAGAGGGGCCTTTTAATTTTCTTAATCTCATTTTCTTTTCCTAAAGCTCTCCATCCCATGCTTATCCTTCTTTTAAATTTGGTCTCGTGTCTTGGGGAAACACTTACTGTCTGTCTCAAGTATGTATATTCCCCATTAATGTTAATAATTACATTTTACCACTCTGAATTTTTAAAAACTTCTCCTTGGCAGGCTGTGAATAATTTAGGAGAGATTGAGTCTCTCTTTTCTAACTCCCTTTTCAATCGGTTTTCTTTTCACTATGTAATTTGAGGATAGTTGTAATATCCGTATAAATATCTTCAAATGTTCTAGTATAAAATTCCTTGTCTTTGAAGGGCTTTCAGTACTGCTGAAGGTTTGACAGAATCAGAAGCTTTTCCATAGTCTATAAATGCCATACATAAGGGTTTGTCATACTCTGCGGATTTTTCATTAGCTGAATAATTACATGGAAATGGTCAGTTGTTGAATATCCACGTCTGAACCCTGCGTACTCTCTTGGTTGATTGAAGTCTAGCAGTCTTTCTATACGCTCTAATATGATCTTTTTAATATTTTTCATATAATGGAGAGTAAACATTTTGGGCGGTAATTATCCAAGTCTTTAGAGTGTCCATTTTTGTGAATAATTATAATGATAAAGTTTTTCCAAGCTGTGGGTATAGAGCATTCAAGCAGATATTTTGTGTAAAGGTCATCCTATTTTACTACTATGAATTCTCCTGTACTGGTGGTCTCTTTTCATGCCTTTTAATGATTTCTTTACTTCTCTTACTGTTTCTTTGGGTAACAGTGAGAGGTTAAAGATTTATATATATATATATATATATATATATGTATATATATATATATATATATATAATATATATAATATATATATATATATGTATATATATATATATATATATATATATATATATATATGTAGAAGTAGTCTTGCCATGACTCATATATGTTGTATTGGTACAAACATGAAAATAAAAATTTTCTATATATGATTTCGTTTTTATTTCTATATTTGCGCGCGTGCCAACGTGCGCACTGCATTCTTTGCTTGCCGAACAATTAAACAAGATAATGTGTACATCCCTTCTGAACAAAAGATCCGAACAATGTAATAGTTTCTTGATTATAGAAGACTTAACCGACTATTGCTTGGACTGGCTGCAACACATTCTTGAAAAAATCAGAAGAAAAATAAAGTTATTGTTTTATTAATGTCATTTTGAATCCTGTAATGATTTCACTCTTACACATGATAGTATGCGTCTTAATTGCCGGCGACTGACGAATGCTTGTAAAACGCAAATTAAATAAAAACAATTACAATAAAATTTATATTGTAAATGTATATATATCTTTCAACAATTGTAAAAAATAACAAGCGTGTCTTAGGTGAATTTTTATTAATCTTTAATTTTTCTCTTTACTATAATTTTTCGGTACTTTTCCTCTAAACATTCTTGCAGCGCGAAGAAATGGGACAATGGATACAAGCCTTTGTTCAAATGAAGCGGATTGTCAATCTTTATAGGATGTTTGTGGAACAAAGCTATTCATCCATCCATTAATAACTCCAGCCCAAATACGCCCTTTTATAGCAAAGACAGCTTGTACCATGCGCCGGAAAGCCTTCTCATCGAATAGGTGTTTCCACAATGAATGTTTTCCCTTTCCCGGCCATGAAATGGATCTAATTGGAAACCCCGCGAAGAAGAGCACAAGACAAACTCGAACCATTTTCCGGTAAAACGAAGAACCTTTATTTTTTTTTCTTTCTTTCTCTGCGATTTGGGAAACACCCAATGGATGGAGGATTCGTCTCAGTCTACTGGAGGACGAAGGCGTAGCGAATTGACCCCCTTCCATACTCCCCGACCTTCAGATTCTTCTTGATGTTCGACCTCGCTTGACCTTTGCTGGTCCATCCTAATATTTTGATCGCCCGCTGAGTCGGCCGGACCGACACTGCCTCCGCCGGACCGAACAGAAAGAGGCTTTTAATTTCCGTTCTTCCGGAGTTCTTTTTCAAACGGATTTGACGGTTCGTTTCAGGCATGGCGAGAGAGAGAGAGAGAGAGAGAGAGAGAGAGAGAGAGAGAGAAATGTGTGTGTGCGTGTTTCAAGCTCTTTAGAATTTTTGGTTTCATTCTACCTTTCATAATGCAGTTCAGTGTATATATATATACACATATATATATATATATATATATATTGTTGTATTTATATATATACATGTATGTATGTGTGTGTGTATATATATATATATATATATATATATGTGTGTGTGTGTGTGTGTGTGTGTGTCTGTAAATATATAAATTGTTGGTTAGAAATTCATATTATTGTCCTTTGAAGTGTCATATATCTTATTCTTCTCTGTTGTAAGCATTGATAATATTTTGTTGTTTCTGCAAATATTCGTCTTGGTCGTGCTATTATCCTTACAAAATGTAACGCTCGTAAAAAATAGTTTTATATTTCAAGCTCAAAGTGATACTGTATAATGGGTATTAAATTGCAGATAATGTAGCCTTCTCTCTCTCTCTCTCTCTCTCTCTCTCTCTCTCTCTCTCTCTCTCTAATACCAACATAGAATATTCTGTGGCAAGATATTTCTTTAAATAAAAGGTAGTATTAGCTTACTTATTAAACGTAACTTCTCAGTAATTTAAGTTTAATCGTTGTCATAATAATTAAAGAGACAAACAGGCGGAATCATTGCTAAGAACAGAAAATCTAAAATAAGAACACATAGAATAAGTAAAACAACCGAGGGTTTTTTTCCCCCACTGGGATTTTGAACTTCCTCCTGTTTCTTTAGTTCCTGAAGTATTTTTTTTAATCTTTGGAAATGAGTCATGAAAAAATTATTAATTGATTAATGTCTCCTTTGGGAAAAAAAAAAAAAAAACTTTAGATTTTTGTTATAGATGTTGACTCATTTGTGTGAAAATGTCGAAGATCTTAAATATTCCATCAACTTATGGCAGAATTGAAAGAAATTGCTGTTTGGTCCTGTACTTTCTCTCCGTTATCTACTGCTGTCTAACTTCTCATAGGTTCTATTACATAGTGCAACAGCAAGTGTTTTTGCCCTAATTACATCTAGGCACTGAATGGTCAACCCGGCTTCAGCGCGAAATCATATGGTATAAATTCCGTAAATCGGGCTATACAGGAAACGGTATAAAATGAAGTCTACAATAAGTAGGCCTATCAGATCTACAGAACGAAAAATTGAAAGAGCAATAATATTTTACATCCATGTTGCTGTTTAACGTTTCATAACTTTTGTTGTATAGAGTAGTTGCAGATTTTTCATACCAGCACCTCAACGTTGAGTGACCTCTCCTGCCCGAACGCTGGGTCACATGACTGAAATTATTATTATTACTATCCAAGCTAGTTCGAGAAGCAGGATGCTCTAAGCCAAAGGGCTCCAACAGGAAAAGAGCTCAGTGAGGAAAGTAAAGGAAATAAATAAACTTTAACAGATGTAATGAACAACGGGAATAAAAAAAATAAGAATAGTAACAGCATTAGAATAGATCTTTCATATATAAACTATAAAAACTTCAAAAAAAAAAAGAGGAAGAAAGATTCGAAAGAATAGTGTGCCTAGTGTACCCTCAGGCAAGAGAACTCTACCTCAAGACAGTGAAAGACCATGAGACAGAGGCTATGGCAATATCCAAGACAAGAGAACAGTGGTTTGAATTTGGAGTGTCCTCGTGAAGAGCAAAAAACTGGCACGAAGCAAATCCCGGCGGAGCCATTGCAACGGCAAGAAAGTGGAGCTCCTCGCCCGAACCGAACTGTTGTGAACGCTCCACCGCCTCTGCTCAACGGCCGCAAACGAGTTTATTTGCGCCATTCCCCAAACTCGGCATTGTTTCTTAATTAACATTGTTCCGATAGTTAGTTTCTAACAGTTCGCCCGACCTCCTTCCACCCAACCTATACTGCTCTGATACTCCTCCCACCCACCATCCCTCTGTTCCTTGGGATCCCTGGGTAGGAGGAGGGACGGTTGTAAATATTCCCCGCAACATCGAACAACATTTACTGCTGTTGTTGCGCTGCTGTTCACTGGTCTTTGGATGACTTGGTTTATATGGTTTTATCTCTGTTGTTTGAGTGGTGAATTCGTAGTGCTTTGTTGCTGTGATTTTGATTATTGTTTTGTCATGTTTTTTTATGAGCTCCTTTACGCTTTCGGTTGAAAGATTATTATTATTATTATTATTATTATTATTATTATTATTATTATTATCATCATCGTTTCATTTACAATTATTTTTATCTTCCATTTGCAAACGCACCATTTTAAGCTGAAAACTATATAATTTTATAGTATTGATAAAATCCCTCTCAAGCCGAGTTTGTCATTCTGCCTCTTGTACCCGCCTCCTAAGCATGGGTCATTTCAACAGAATTGTATCGGGATGAGGCTGCTAGCCCCATGGCCAAATGAGAGACCACTACTGTGCCATTTATATTTTCCAGTTACTCTCCGTAGAGAGTGCAATCAGTGCACCTCACGCGTTGCACCGTAGGCATCACTCAAGGGTCTATGCAACGTGCCTTCGGTCATTATACTAATTTTTTTTAATGAGGCGCATTTGCACGGACTTTTAGCTCGGAAAAGTTTCCTGCTATCTGATTGGTTAGAATAATTTTCTCGGAAACTTTTCCGAGCTAAAAGGGAACCCCTGCGAGTCGGTGCAAATTTGCCCTACTAAAAAGAATTAACTATAGGTGTACTGTTTTTTTTTTAAATTTCCAAAATAAATCCGTTTCCACTTCCTTTCTCAATTTTGCCGTCCAACTCTTCTAACATTTATCTCATAGCCAAGAGTTGCTCCTAAGAGCTGAGTGGCCACCCAGGCAACATTGCCTGGTTATATGCCCAATTTCCTAAATCAAATCAAATCAGAGAACTAATATTCTCTTGAAATATTCACGTTTTCCTTATTAGTCTGAATATATAGGGATAAGGTAGCGGGGAAGCTTACAATGTTGTCTATGGAAGAAGGACTGCAAGACCTTCATTTGTGTGTGTGTATATATATACATATATATATATATATATATACATATATATATATACAGTATATATATATATATATATATATGCATATATATATGTATATACAGTATATATATAAAAATATATACAGTATATATATGTATAGATATGAATATATATATATATATATATACACATATAATATATATATATATATATATATATAAATAAATAATATTATTTATTTATTTCCATATTTCCTTTCCTCACTGGGCTATTTTTCCCTGTTAGAGCCCTTGGGCTTATAGCATCTGGCTTTTCCAGCTAGGGTTGTAGCTTGGCTAGTAATAATAATAATAATAATAATAATAATAATAATGATTATATATATATATATATATATATAAGCAGAGGCCTTTATTCTGCTGTGGAATAGTACCGGTTGATGATGATAGCAGTATATATACAGCCTATACAATAATAATAATAATAATAATAATAATAATAATAATAATAATGTTTATTGGACAAAAAATATTTACATACAAAGATTTACAAAAAGAAAAAAAGACTCAGTCCAAGCCCATGTGGAGCAGAGCTCTTCGGGCAATAATACAGCAAAATAATATCATCAATTAAGTAAAAATAAAAAATAAAGTAAATATGGATATAGATATACAAAATGTACGCATACATATACATACTCATATGTATACAAATAGATACATATAAATGAGAATCTTAGCCTAAAAACAAATGGAAAAGCATATTTATATGATAATGAAAGATGGTATATGAAAGCTAATGGTATATACATTGAAAAATTGTAGATATTAAGCAAAAAACTCAGTAAAAGAACTAGTTTTACAAATAAAAAAATATTCTAAACAATGAAACATACTTGCGTTGTGGTTAGGTAGGCAAGTATAAATATTTATTAATAAAGCTTAATACCCAGATAACAGGAGATTTGTATATGATTTCTTAAAAGACCGAAAGCTAAGCAGTGCCTTTAGATAAGCGGGCAGAGTCTATACAGCCTATGTATGTATGTTTGTGTATGTATGTATGTATGTATGTATGTATGTGTGTATGTGTGTATATATATATAATATATATATATATATATATATATATATACATATATATATATTGTGGGTGTGTGAGAGAGAAATGGAATTGAATGTTCGGTTTTTGGTTTTTTTTAGTTCATTCACTTCTTGGATACATAATGGAATTACTACAATCCTCTACTCACAGTTCTTAAAGTGAATATCTATGTCACGAACATTTACATACGTCAACAACTTTCTCAACTAATCTCGAAATGAAAAAATTCTATATGGTCATTTTATCTCTCTCTCTCTCTCTCTCTCTCTCTCTCTCTCTCTCTCTCTCTCTCAAGACCGACCAAACAACAAATTCTCGGCATTAAGGAAATCATTTATGCCAATCTCTTGTCCAGATCAGCCGGGGAGATAAATAAATATAGAGAGATCACTCGGACAAGAACTGGGAGGGCAACTTGTCAGGGATTATCTGGCCGGATTTGGATGTCCGTGTCGGATTTGAGGGGATTTAAGGTAAGAGATCCTATACATCCTGCTGTGGTGCAGGAGAGAGAGAGAGAGAGAGAGAGAGAGAGAGAGAGAGAGAGAGAGAGAGAGTTTATATTTAAACGTAATCTAGATCTATAGATAATCGTCATGACTAATAATATAGTTGTCTCTATGCTTTGAAACACTGTTCATGCAAGTTTCCTGGACCAGGGTTCGAATACCGGACGGTCAGAAGCTATTGTCTTTGTGTGATTTCGCCTGGGGCTCCGATCCCGAGGTCGTCAAGAAAATCTAGACATTAATGTATAAATAATATATTTGAATAAACATATACAGTATATATATATATATATATATAGAGAGAGAGAGAGAGAGAGAGAGAGAGAGAGAGAGAGAGAGTTTATATTTAAACTTAGTCTAGAACTCTAGATAATCGTCGTGATTAATAGTATACGTGTCTTTATGCTTTAAACAGGAGAGAGAGAGAGATAGAGAGAGAGAGAGAGAGAGAGAGAGAGAGAGAGTTTATATTTAAACTTAATCTAGAACTCTAGATAATCGTCGTGACTAATAGTATACGTGTCTATGCTTTAAACAGAAGAGAGAGAGAGAGAGAGAGAGAGAGAGAGAGAGAGAGAGAGAGATAGCGGAAGGCAATCACAAAAATGCATTATGAATATCTCCGGTTTCATGCTTCTACACACTACAAAAGAATATCATATTTACATTTTCCGTCAAATTAATTCCAACGACCAGCAATCTTTTTTTTCTTCTTCCAATAAATATCGGCCACAAAATGAGTCGGGGCGATGAATTGAAGGAAATGAGCGTCTAATAAGCATTTTGTGCAGACATGATTAGGAATTATCCTTTGAAATGACCGACAACTCGGTGGGTGGGTGAGAGTGGGAATGATTCTGGATTTACATATCAAGGATTGCGACACACTCGCTGCATATACTGTAACTAAAACCCGGCGGTACAGAGTTGGTAATTATTATACTGTAACGTGTGTTTTATTACCTCCGCTTGCGAAGTTAAGAGGTTATGTTTTCGAGTTTTTTTTTTTTTTATTATTTTTTTTTTATTTTATTTTTTTTTTTTTTTTTGTGTGTGTGACCACCTTCCTGTCCCCAATTTTTCTCTTAGAGTAGTGAAACCTTCAGGAATTAATTGTCAAGTTAAGACGTGGAAGTGATTCAATTTTGAAAGTCATAGGTCAGAAGTCAAGGTCAAGGTCGAGAAATAAGCTGCCGTGGTGGAGGTCTGCCCTTTCTTTACTGAGTGCCCCTCTAGTTATTATTATTATTATTATTATTATTATTATTTTTATTATTATTATTATTATTATTACCAAGCTACAACTGTAATTTGAAAATCGGAATTCTACCAGCCCAAGGGCTCTTCCAATAGGGAAAGTAGCCCTGTGAGGAAAAGAAATAATGGAATAGTAAATAGACTATATACAAGTAATGAATAAAGAATATACAATACTGTTATATTAGCAACGTTAAAATAGATCAATCGTATTTAAACTATAAAACACACACACACACGCATATATATATATATATATATATGCAGTATATGGGTGTGTGTGTGTATGTGTGAGAATTGCATTTATAGATACGGTAATTTGAACCACTGATCACATTGATATTAGTTGTATGACCGTAATTTGCAGTTCCATGGAATTGGAAATGACAGGTTAGATTAACTGAATACCGGCAAAGCGAGCATTATGTATATCACATTCAGTTCCACTACGACACGTTGCTTCAGCTCCACGAGTTATGTTAATCAAGGCCGCTGGCTGATTGAAGCGCGTCTTGAAGGATGGTTCAGTAATGTTTTAAATGTCAGAATTTGACTTCAATTTGACAATAGTTTTATAGAATTTAAAAAAAAAAACTGTAGGAATCTATTGTTGTTTTATAAGTATAATTAGATAGATTTTTGAGACCAATTTTGGCCTCTTCTTACAGTGATGGAAAGAATTGTCGTTCTTGAAACTTGAACATATTTTTATATATTTATGAGATTGAGACTGAATTTATATTTATATTCTTGAAAGGAAAGGTGTTACAAGATTCGTTGAATTAAGAATATTGTGTTTGATTCTGTATCTCGACAACTGTCGGAAAGAAATGTTCGCTAAGTCGAGTTACAAGAAGATCGACATAGGACCCAAGATCAATAGGTATTTTATAGACTTAGAGATGAATGACCTGTGGGTCTGAGATTCCATGTCATTATTAAAATTAACAACCACACACACACACACACACACACACATATATATATATATATATATGTATGTATGTACGTATGTATATATATACATATATGAATGTATATATATATATATATATATATTTATACATATATATATATATGTATATTTATATATATATATATATATATATATATTTATATATATATATATATATATATATACTAAGTCATGTGTAAATGATCACATGAGAAGTATTTTTTTCTGGTCATGTTAAACAGCAAAAATTGTTCCAGACGATAGATTGATATTTAACCAGACCTGACTGACATATGACTTTGTAGCCATTCAGATTTTTTTTTTTTTCTATCTATATACCAAGGCACTTCCCCCAATTTTGGGGGGTAGCCGACACCAACAATGAAACAAAACAAAAAGGGGACCTCTACTCTCTATGTTCCTTCAGCCTAATCAGGGACTCAACCGAGTTCAGCTGGTACTGCTAGGGTGCCACAGCCCAACCTCCCACATTTCCACCACAGATGAAGCTTCATAATGCTGACTCCCCTACTGCTGCTACCTACGCGGTCATCTAAGGCACCGGAGGAAGCAGCAGGGCCTACTGGAACTGCGTCACAATCGCTCGCCATTCATTCCTATTTCTAGCACGCTCTCTTGCCTCTCTCACATCTATCCTCCTATCACCCAGAGCTTTCTTCACACCATCCATCCACCCAAACCTTGGCCTTCCTCTTGTACTTCTCCCATCAACTCTTGCATTCCATCACCTTCTTTAGCAGACAACCATTTTCCATTCTCTCAACATGGCCAAACCACCTCAACACATTCATATCCACTCTAGCCGCTAACTCATTTCTTACACCCGTTCTCTCCCTCACCACTTCGTTCCTAACCCTATCTACTCGAGATACACCAGCCATACTCCTCAGACACTTCATCTCAAACACATTCAATTTCTGTCTCTCCATCACTTTCATTCCCCACGACTCCGATCCATACATCACAGTTTGTACAATCACTTTCTCATATAGAACTCTCTTACATTCATGCCCAACCCTCTATTTTTTACTACTCCCTTAACTGCCCCCAACACTTTGCAACCTTCATTCACTCTCTGACGTACATCTGCTTCCACTCCACCATTTGCTGCAACAATAGACCCCAAGTACTTAAACTGATCCACCTCCTCAAGTAACTCTCCATTCAACATGACATTCAAACCTTGCACCACCTTCCCTTCTCGTACATCTCATAACCTTACTCTTACCCACATTAACTCTCAACTTCCTTCTCTCACACACCCTTCCAAATTCTGTCACTAGTCGGTCAAGCTTCTCTTCTGTGTCTGCTACCAGTACAGTATCATCCGCAAACAACAACTGATTTACCTCCCATTCATGGTCATTCTCGCCTACCAGTTTTAATCCTCGTCCAAGCACTCGAGCATTCACCTCTCTCACCACTCATCAACATACAAGTTAAACAACCACGGCGACATCACACATCCCTGTCTCAGCCCCACTCTCACCGGAAACCAATCACTCACTTCATTTCCTATTCTAACACATGCTTTACTACCTTTGTATAAACTTTTCACTGCTTGCAACAACCTTCCACCAACTCCATATAACCTCATCACATCCCACATTGCTTCCCTATCAACTCTATCATATGCTTTCTCCAGATCCATAAACGCAACATACACCTCCTTACCTTTTGCTAAATATTTCTCGCATATCTGCCTAACTGTAAAAATCTGATTCATACAACCCCTACCTCTTCTAAAACCACCCTGTACTTCCAAGATTGCATTCTCTGTTTTATCCCTTAATCCTATTAATCAGTACTCTACCATACACTTTTCCAACTACACTCAACAAACTAATACCTCTTGAATTACAACACTCATGCACATCTCCCTTACCCCTTATATAGTGGTACAATACATGCACAAACCCAATCTACTGGTACCATTGACAACACAAAACACATATTAAACAATCTCACCAACCATTCAAGTACAGTCACACCCCCTTCCTTCAACATCTCAGCTTTCACACCGTCCATACCAGATGCTTTTCCTACTCTCGTTTCATCTAGTGCTCTCCTCACTTCCTCTATTGTTATCTCTCTCTCATTCTCATCTCCCATCACTGGCACCTCAACACCTGCAACAGCAATTATATCTGCCTCCCTATTATCCTCAACATTCAGCAAACTTTCAAAATATTCCGCCCACCTTTTCCTTGCCTCCTTTCCTTTTAACAACCTTCCATTTCCATCTTTCACGGTCTCTTCAATTCTTGCGCCAGCCTTCCTTACTCTCTTCACTTCTTTCCAAAACTTCTTCTTATTCTCTTCATATGACTGACCCAATCCCTGACCCCACCTCAGGTCAGCTGCCCTCTTTGCCTCACGTACCTTGCGCTTTACTTCCACCTTTTTCTCTCTATATTTTTCATACTTCTCTATACTATTACTCTGCAGCCATTCTTCAAAAGCCTCTTTTTCTCTTCCACTTTCACCTTCACTCCTTCATTCCACCATTCACTGCCCTTCCTCATGCTGCCTCCAACAACCTTCTTGCCACATACATCACTTGCAATCCCAACAAAATTTTCTTTTACTAACTTCCATTCCTCCTCTAAATTACCAGTTTCTCTTACTCTCACCTCATCATATGCCATTTTCAACCTTTCCTGATATTTACTTTTTACCCCCCGGTTTTATTAGCTCTTCAATCCTCACTACCTCCCTTTTACATCCACCTACTCTATTCCCCCACTCTTTTGCTACAACTAATTTTCCTTCCACCAAAAAATGATCAGACATACCGTTAGCCATACCCCTAAACACGTGCACGTCTTTCAATCTTCCAAACATTCTTTTAGTTACCAACACATAATCCATTAATGCCCTTTCTACTACTCTTCCATTTGCCACTCTTACCCATGTATACTTATTCTTATCTTTCTTTTTAAAGAAGCTAGCACCTATTACCATCTCTTGTTCAACACACATGTCTACCAGTCTCTCACCACTCTCATTTTCACCTGGTACGCCATACTTACCAATGACACCTTTTTAGGCCACTTCAAATCCTATTTTCGTACAGGGAATTCCGTTTTTACATTCAGCATATTAAAAGTTTAAAGGCCACTCAATGGCAGAGGCAAGGGACAACGAAAGGCGATGCACTTGATGGTTTAAAGGCAAGGGACAGTGACATTGTCCTATCGACCAGGACAATGCCCTAGAGACTGACCATATATGCATATGATCAGCTCCCAAGCTCCCCTCTCAACCCAAGCTAGGACCAAAGAGGCCAGGCAATGCCTGCTGATGACTCAGCAGATAGACCTGTAGGCTCCCCCAAACCCCCCAACCGCAGCTCACAAGGATGGTAAGGTTGCAGATATTGAAGGCACTAACGAGTTTGAGCGGGACTCGCACCCTCGTCTGGCAAACACCAGTCAGAGACGTTACCAAATGGGCCACCACAACCTTGTATTCAATCCATAACAGTACAAACCCGTACCTTTGCTAATACTACACATACTACCTTATCTGTACAATGTCTTTTCCCACTTTTTTTTTTTTTTTTTTTTTTTTTTTTTTTTGTAGTGGCCGATGCAGTAACGTCCCTATGGCCTGGTGATCGCCAGACTGGGGTTCGAGTCCCCACTCAAACTCGTTTATTTCTTTCGTCGCTGCAACCTCGCCATCCTTGTGAGTTATGGAATGGGGTGTTTTGGGGAGCCTATAGGTCTATTTACTGAGCCATCAGCAGCCACTGCCTGGTCCTCCTTGGTCCTAGTTTGGGTGGAAAAGGGGCTTGGGCGCTGGTTATATGTATATATGGTCAGTCTTTAGGGCATTGTCCTGCTTGATTGGGCAATGTCACTGTCCCCTGCCTTTACCATTCATGAGCTGCCTGTAACTTTAAACCCCACCCCTGGTGTTATCTTCCTAAGTCATCTCTTTTGTAAATATATCAGCGTGTACAATTTGGAATGTTAAACATTTTGCCAAAAAGACATACTGCATATTTTGCGGGTTTAAGCCCTTTCCAATACGCCAGGCACTACTAATGCAATGCCACAAGGCCAATATGATTTTCAGCGTTGATGTGTACAGTTGGACACAGGAATCCCTGGCACACCTCACTCCGAGGAAATGCATCCTTTCACACCCATTACTGCACGGCGAATATGCTGTTGGGAAAGGTGGCAGAGGGGCTTGGTGGGGTTAAATGCAAGAACTTGCCGCGCAGTAGTGGTGTGACAGGGTGCACTTCCTGAGAGCGAGGTTACCAGGAATACCTGTGTGCAAGTGTACGTACATCTCCATTGCCAGCTCACCATGTTCCGCCTTTTCTTTTAGTATCATCCCTTGTTATTCAGCACCTCAGTGCTACATTCAACAGCCACGTTGTTGCCAACATATCATGCACTATTTTTGTCAACATGTCCAGTTTGCCAAGACTCCATGCATTACCTTTTCAAAGCCATCCCTTTTCCAGCATTCCAGAAACCACCTTCATAACGCTGCCCCCCCTTTTTTCCAGCAGCGCAGTGCCCTCACAGCAACGCCATTCCCTTCACCAACCCTCCCTGGATCGGAGCGCGTCGAATCGCAATTTCCGTACATAAACGATAGACGGGTCGTGCTCTCTCTCTCTCTCTCTCTCTCTCTCTCTCTCTCTCTCTCTCTCTCTCACCTGGGTTTAATAATATCAAGGCTTGTCAGGTAATTACCTATCCTCTGCATTATAATACGTAACATTACATGCTGCAGGGCTGTCAGCTGAATGTCATATCTACGCGTTATGGAATCATATCACGGGATTGGCCTTCCGGAATTAATTTTGATATATATTTAGGCTGCGATCAAATGCCATGTTTGATTGGCCTCGTGACGTTGAAGCGCCACCTATTGAAATAGGTGCGGGAAATGTATTTATTAACGGGCGTTTTCCCCGTATCTTTCTTGCTATCTATCATTCATTCATGCAGATGTATTCAAGCTGTATTCATGTGTCCTTAATCGTAACGAATTTATCTTTCTGAGATTTCACATTTTTTTTTCTAGTTGCTTAATGATGTGGTATTTTTTTTTTCGTCATAATCACTTTCCTTCTTTTTATATAAAAGCTAACATGGTTTTGATGTTGGCTGTGTGGTGTGTTGGAATTTAATATATTTTTTTTTGTTTGTTTGTTTGCTGACTTATCGTTGTTTATTTGTTATTCTTTTTTTTCTCATTGTTTTTACATATAAGGGTTATTTTCTTTCATTTTAGATCTTTCTATGTAAAGGTTTATAGATACTGGCAAGTGATAGTAATTTGAGTAGTTGTACGTACATAACATTTCTAAAAAAAAAAGCTCTCTATATCCAAATAATGAATTCAGTCCAAATGTAGATAGATCAACTTCCTCCATAAACGAAAATAAAAGGAAAAATCTAAAAAAAATAAAATATAATTTGACATAGTTCAATTTAGGCTTTTGCCTCATAATGACCGAGAATTAAATGACTGTCAATTTGACGTGTCCTCGAATGAGATCAATATTTAGATGTCGGAACTGACGAACAACAAATGGAGAAGGCCTGACACATTCTCCTCCTCCTTTTCCTCCTCCTCCTCCTCCTCCTGCTGCTGCTCCTCCTTCTCTTTCTCCATTTCTTAATTTTGCTTAAATGACCTTCCTTGACGGTTTGTAAAAGTATCGTTTTCGGATTCACGGAGGTTGGGAAGATGGGCATTGGGGGTGGCGTTGACTGAGGGATTTATGGAAAGCAAAAGGAAGAAATGAAAATGGATAAAAGATAATAAGGAAAAGAAAGGGTGAAAGAAAAATTGAGAAGATGGAGAATGAAACAATAAAGGGAGAAAATGAAAGTTAATAGGGAGAGGAAGACGGAAGACGTATGAAAACCTTAAATGAATGAACATCTAAAAAGAAAAAATTGTATAAAGGAGAAAGAAATATTAAATATGAAAATATGGTGTTAGAAGAAATCAATTGAGAAATCTTTTAATTTAATTTAATTCGGAATAAATCCAGATAAGTTTGAAATTG
>NC_090754.1:69377074-69392633 GCF_036898095.1 Palaemon carinicauda
TAAAACCTTTGTTACGTAAACACTCAAAGTTTGTTAATATGAACAGTCAAGATGCAGAGGACTTTCACTCAGGAATATTCTACTTAAGAATTTTTACCTCCATTTTATTAATAACCTTTGGTATAAAGCACCAAACCTCAAGTTAAAGCATCAATTGCCTCTGTACCTGGACACCAATATTAGAGATTAAAAACCTCAACATATTCTTAAAAGTAGCAAAACAGTCTAAAGAATTAATAACTCTCACAAGTCCATAACTCTGAAAAATGTAAAAAGAATTGACCATTCATCCATGTTAGTTGACAACACTTCAAAAAATCCGCTCTTTTGTACTCTTTCTGGGCTTACATACATTGATGACCTGAACAGTGTATTCAGTACAAGTTTAAATTCTTTGGTTTTCTATGATTTCCAAATCTGGCTTTTTGCTACCTACTTGCATTAAAATCGAAAATTTTATCTGGAACAACGTTCAAACATTGCCGAAGTACTTTACATAATTCTGTCGACTGCCTCCTGCTCCTTCATGTTTAATCTTAAAGATTAATTTGCTGTCCAGTTTCCAACCACTCTTTTCATGATATGAAAAAAAAAAAAAAATGCGCTGTATTCATCGCTAAAAACTTCAGAATTACTCCAAACCTACTACTGAGGTGTCACAACATATAAATTTCCCAACACCAGAGGCGTCACAATAGAGTGATAAACTGCCTACACCTGAGGCGTCACAATAGAGTGATAAACTGCCTACACCTGAGGCGTCACAATATAGTGATAAACTGCCTACACCTGAGGCGTCACAATATAGTGATAAACTGCCTACACCTGAGGCGTCACAATATAGTGATAAACTGCCTACACCTGAGGCGTCACAATATAGTGATAAACTGCCTACACCTGAGGCGTCACAATATAGTGATAAACTGCCTACACCTGAGGCGTCACAATATAGTGATAAACTGCCTACACCTGAGGCGTCACAATATAGTGATAAACTGCCTACACCTGAGGCGTCACAATACAGTGATAAACTGCCTACACCTGAGGCGTCACAATATAGTGATAAACTGCCTACACCTTAGGCGTCACAATATAGTGATAAACTGCCTACATCCTAGGCGTCACAATGAAGTAATAGGTTAAATAAGTCTGATGCAAGTATATAGTTAAAATAAGGACCAAAATAAAAAGAATGAATTTCTGCGTCAAAACGTGCTCTCAACCGGAGCATCTGATATTTCTTCATTAAGTTCTCAACTAGCTTTGCTCAATATGTAAAAATACAGAAATACTTTATCGTTTTCATTTTAACAATACCTTTCACGACAAATTTCGTGGAAATTATGTAACAGACAACTCTGTCCAAAAGATATTCGTTAAAATAACGTTTTCGTTAATTCAGAATGTTTGGCATCTAAACAAGGTCTTTAACGACATAGTTTATCCTAACACTGTAGTTACGAAATTCGCCTTCAGTATTCGTCCTCTGTAAACCTTTCCAAATACAATTTAGAGTCTGAAAACCAATTATACTTTCTTGTAAATAAATCCAAATCTTGAAGCTTTTAAAGTAAATATCTAGCATCCAATGCCCCTTCAAATAAACCATCCGCAGCTATGCCATCATCTAAAAATACTTCAATCTTCACTTCCTTAGATCTCCAATATCTAACAGACTTAAGAACTTTAGTAAAGATGTACCGCCGCTTCAAAAATATCTAAAGAATATCCATTATAAAAAACTTTTTAAATTTTTCCCCAATGAGAAAGATATTGGCAACGTTTTAATAGATTTCTATGCGATAAGCAGACTGTAGACTGATTAAATCCTTAAAAAGTTTGTAATAAACAACCAACCTTTGCTTACCATTTCCATTCTTGGTCACCGTCAAAGGAATTATTTCTTAGTTTTTTTATATCAGTGTCACCCATTCTCTTAATAAATTCTGATTCGTCCCTTTCTGACCTATTGTTACCCAATCCAACAACCACAGTAACGGTTTTGAAATGGAATTTTGTGATCGCCCTTTTAGACGTCAATGACTATCTTACCGGACCCAATCTAATTCTGTTCAATGTATTGTGAATAACAACAACCAACAGGCGATTAAAACAATAAAATAAAATAAACACAATGTTCCAATTTCCTTGTACCAACTGCTAAGTATACAAACATAAAAACAGCTATATTTTCACTTATCTTTTCGACGTCTTTCTTGGTACATTCCTGGCTCCAATGTCAACTCTCGGCCTTTATTGAGCTCTAGACCTCTTCCATCAAAGTTGATATGAATCCACACTTTCCCTCGATCTTTAACTAGCTTGACACTTTCGGCGATGCTGCTCTTTGCGTACTAACTCGTTTCTGCAGCAGTTTTAGATGTTCCTTGTCCTCCAAGTTGATAAACAATCGCATCTAATGCTAACATTTTCGTATCAGTTTCCTCAAAATAACGCGATGCTCATTCAAATGGTTTTCCATCATACTTTAACGAGGTGCGGATACTTGTTGAATATTCTGCTGGAAATCGGATAATAGATTGTCCATCACTTCTGAAACGGTTTCAGCATTCTGATTGCTAACGTGAAAACACTATTCACATCTGAAGCTGTATTTGACCCTGCCTGGCGTCCTGGCTAATAAATTCGACTTGCTCGGGCTAGCGTGCGCTAGAAAGTGACCACTTACTAAATACCTCTTCAAACATTGAATACGTTACACCCAACACTAACTTCTCATTGGCCACTGCCTACATAACAACTGAACTTAAGTAACAAGACACTTAAGATCTGCTTACATGTCGTTAGGACAATTATTTTTCGCTATACTTCGTAACGCGAAAAAATTCTATTACAGTGACTCGTCTTTACCCACCAGAGCACAACTCGACATTAAGAGATATTTATGGCGTATGTGAATATACGAAAAAAAAGTATTTTTGTACACATACACATATGTATGTATGTACACATTGAGTCAAGCAATACTTTGTATTATGACTTATTCCTTATTGCATACCCAGATATAAATAGACAACAATTTACATTTAAGATGGAGGAAAAAAAAAGAAAACCACGAGAATACTTCCGAGCGAATAGAACATCGTGATCAGTACCAAATCAGAACCCCCAGCTGTTGTTTTGACTCCATTTCACCCCCTATCTTTAACCCCCCTTAGAGATAAGTACCTGCTTTCACCCCTTACCCCGTCCCCCAACCCCCCCCCCCCCCCAACCTCCCAACTCGTAAAGAAACAAAAAGGTCAGTTAAGAAATAGAAAACTCAGTAGCATGCCTCGTTAGCCCATTCTAAACCATCGCAGTTCATTTTTCATTCTAGGGGTTAATGACCAATTCAACTTATACCCGCCGAGAAACGACATTATAGGGCTGGAGAGGTCACCACTTCCTGGGCCTCCTCCTGTGACCTCGCTGTCTCCTCCTGTGACCTCGCTGACCTGTTTCGATCGGCAGGATTAAATATTATGGCATTGGGCCATCAGTCGGTCGAAGGTCGTTTGAGATGATTCTATTGGAGGAATTCGTGGTTTTTCTCACGTTTTTTCGTTTTATGTTTGTTGATCATTAATAGATAGCATTAAATGATTGCAAATCTTATAGAACAATATAATTTTGCTGTTATTGTTGGAAATATTAATTTGGTTAGCTACAATTATAATAATATCAATTATTATTATTATCATTATTATTATTATTATTATTATTATTATTATTATTATTATTATTATTATTATTATTATTATTATTATTATTAGCAACTGAAACCGCTGGACATTTGCCTATTATAGTTATATCATCCCACTGAATCATGCTTAGTAAGCAAACTTTTTGAACCCCTTTTGTTCCAAAATTTATTACTTTTTTTCATTGGTTTTGCTAATTTTGAAACAATCATTCATTCGCCATTACTTTACTACTACTCATTTTTTTTTCACACCCGGTCGACACCATAATTGTTTAAGTGTCATGGCGCATATTATTCTACCTAAGAGGATTAAATTCTGTTTAGTTTTATTCATGGAATTAATTTTAGATTTGGTCTGTTCCTAAGGAATATATACGCGTTGCAAACATTAGATAACAACATTAACGACAGCAATTAAGGAGTCATTGCGAGTACGAAGTATTTAGAAAAAGCAAAATGTATTTCGGAAATCTTCAACAGTTCTGTTTGTTTTATATAGGTTTTTCAAAAGTAAATTTATTACAGGGAATTAGAAAGTTAATAAGCTTTTCTTTATTATTCAAGGAAATCTCTCAAAACTCGAAAATATTTCCTACGAAGGATATAAAAGACTAGCTTGTTTTGACAATTGTAAGTTTTCACGTAACTAAGTTCTCACCAAGTAAAAACGAAAACATGAAGTAAACAACAATATGAAATAGATACGTCGAATTGGACTATCCAAGCTCTCTCTCTCTCTCTCTCTCTCTCTCTCTCTCTCTCTCTCTCTCGCAATAAATACAAAGTCTTCTGTAAAGTATTTTGGGTAAAATCTTATAACTTACTGACAGTAGGTAGATCTCTCTATAATTTCAACACACTTTTTCTTACATTTTGTGGACTAGCACCATTACTCTTTCTTCCTATATAACAGGCCTTATAAGGTTGGTCGGCTTCTCTCTCTCTCTCTCTCTCTCTCTCTCTCTCTCTGTATATATATGTATATATATATATATATATATATATATATTTGAATATATATCTATTTATATGTCTATCAATCTATCTATCTATCTATCTATCTATCTATATATATATATACATATATACAGTATATATATATATATATATATATTTATATATATATATATATATATACATATACATATATACAGTATATATATGTATATATATATATATATATATATTATATTATATATGTATATATATATGTGTGTATATATATATATATATGTATATACGTATATACATATATATATACATATATATATGTATATATATACATATATATATATATATATATATACATATTTATATATTCAAATAAGCCATATATATTTTTGATACATTAATGTCTGGATTCTCTTAACGACCTTGGGATCAGAGCCCCAGGCGAAATCACACAAAGACAAGAGCTTGGCTCCGGCCGAGAATCGAACCCTGGTCGGCAAGCTTGTACAGACAGTGACTAACCCACTTGGCCACGAAGAAAGATAAAAGTCAATGACAATTCTTCTGTACTTATACCTGTCGAATTCAGGTATTTTGTACTTAGAATTGAAATCAACCCATCTTCACCATCGTAGCTAATTGGTAGTTTGTTACTTGGCATTCAATTAATGATAAATTTTGCACATTTTTACGTGTTTTTTTCATATTCAAATAAGCCATATATATTTTTGATACATTAATGTCTGGATTCTCTTAACGACCTCGGGATCAGAGCCCCAGGCGAAATCACACAAAGACAAGAGCTTGGCTCCGGCCGGGAATCGAACCCTGGTCGGCAAGCTTGTACAGACAGTGACTAACCCACTTGGCCACGAAGAAAGATAAAAGTCAATGACAATTCTTCTGTACTTATACCTGTCGAATTCAGGTATTTTGTACTTAGAATTGAAATCAACCCATCTTCACCATCGTAGCTAATTGGTAGTTTGTTACTTGGCATTCAATTAATGATAAATTTTGCACATTTTTACGTGTTTTTCATATTCAAATAAGCCATATATATTTTTGATACATTAATGTCTGGATTCTCTTAACGACCTCGGGATCAGAGCCCCAGGCGAAATCACACAAAGGCAAGAGCTTGGCTCCGGCCGAGAATCGAACCCTGGTCGGCAAGCTTGTACAGACAGTGACTAACCCACCTGGCCACGAAGAAAGATAAAAGTCAATGACAATTCTTCTGTACTTATACCTGTCGAATTCAGGTATTTTGTACTTAGAATTGAAATCAACTCATCTTCACCATCGTAGCTAATTGGTAGTTTGTTACTTGGCATTCAATTAATGATAAATTTTGCACATTTTTACGTGTTTTTCATATTCAAATAAGCCATATATATTTTTGATACATTAATGTCTGGATTCTCTTAACGACCTCGGGATCAGAGCCCCAGGCGAAATCACACAAAGACAAGAGCTTGGCTCCGGCCGGGAATCGAACCCTGGTCGGCAAGCTTGTACAGACAGTGACTAACCCACCTGGCCACGAAGAAAGATAAAAGTCAATGACAATTCTTCTGTACTTATACCTGTCGAATTCAGGTATTTTGTACTTAGAATTGAAATCAACCCATCTTCACCATCGTAGCTAATTGGTAGTTAGTTACTTGGCATTCAATTAATGATAAATTTTGCACATTTTTACGTGTTTTTCATATTCAAATAAGCCATATATATTTTTGATACATTAATGTCTGGATTCTCTTAACGACCTCGGGATCAGAGCACCCAGGCGAAATCACACAAAGACAAGAGCTTGGCTCCGGCCGGGAATCGAACCCTGGTCTTCAAGCTTGTACAGACAGTGACTAACAGACATTAATGTATCAAAAATATATATGGCTTATTTGAATATGAAAAAAACACGTAAAAATGTGCAAAATTTGTCATTAATTGAATGCCAAGTAACAAACTACTAATTAGCTACGATGGTGAAGATGGGTTGACTTCAATTCTAAGTACAAAATACCTGAATTCGACAGGTATAAGTACAGAAGAATTGTCATTGACTTTTATCTTTCTTCGTGGCCAAGTGAGTTAGTCACTGTCTGTACAAGCTTGCCGACCAGGGTTCGATTCCTGGCCGGAGCCAAGCTCTTGTCTTTGTGTGATTTCGCCTGGGGCTCTGATCCCGAGGTCGTTAAGAGAATCCAGACATTAATGTATCAAAAATATATATGGCTTATTTGAATATGAAAAACACGTAAAAATGTGCAAAATTTATATTTATATATATACATATATATCCTTCTTAAAACATTAATTCGAACACTAAATACACCTTTATTTTCCTGCCCCCGTTAATTGAATATGGCATCAGCGTTTGAACCGTCATATAACCATCACTCTCGCCATCCGTCGTCTTGATTATCACCCGTCCCGGAGGTGAACTCTCCTTTGGGAATAAACCTGATTCGTCTCTTTAAGCTTCAGGGAATTGGAAAAACAGAGGGGATTATCACCTGGTGTTTTTACTATTTTTGTTTGTCGGGACACAGAAATACAGATAAATACGCACGCGCACGAACGTTCTAATAGGAAATAAGCTCCAGCAATGGCGACTATTTGTTGCTTTCCACAAGCAGAAGTGGCCATGTTTTTATCTAATGGTAGGTTTTACATATTTATTATTATTATTATTATTATTATTATTATTATTATTATTATTATTATTATTATTATTATTATTATTATTATTATTATTATTAGCCAAACTGAAACCCTAGTTGGAAAAGCAGAATGTTACAAGCCCAAGTTAAGATCTCACTGTAATAAATATGTTATCAAATTCTCCTTAGTGATGCCTTATAGATCTTATAGAGGCTTTATTGATTATAGGGATAATTCTTGATAATAAACTAACTTTCTGTGAGCATGTAAATATGACAGTTAATAAAATTGCCAAAGTAATGGGTATCATATATAGATTAAAAGAGTATTTCCCCTTATATATTATAAAACAATTGTATCACTCGTTAGTATCTCCTCACCTAAATTACTGCAATACGGCGTGGGGGAGTAGTAGTAGAAATGTCTTGCAACCATTAATTGTAATTCAAAAAAGACTGGTAAGAATCATAAGCTCCAGTGATTACTTAGCTCATACATCGCCACTTTTCCGGTCTCTCTCGATATTGAAGCTGGAAGACAATTATAAGCTCTCCTTAATGAATATGATGTTCCAAACACTTATTTGAACAAATTTCCAGATTTAAGACGAAAAATAATTCAGGAACAATCAGTTCATCCATATGGAACAAGAAATTCAAACTTAACTCTTCCTTTCATACGTATTAATAGATGCGAGCAATCGTATCTACACCAAGGTATTAAACTTTGGAATACTCTGCCCGCTTATCTAAAAGCACTGCTTAGCGTTCGGTCTTTTAAGAAATCATATACAAATCTCCTGTTATCTGGGTATTAAGCTTTATTAATAAATATTTATACTTGCCTACCTAACCACAACGCAAGTATGTTTCATTGTTTAGAATATTTTTTTATTTTTTGTAAAACTAGTTCTTTTACTGAGTTTTTTGCTTAATATCTACAATTTTTTGAATGTATATACCATTAGCTTTCATATACCATCTTTCCTTATCATATAAAATATGCATTTCCATTTGTTTTTAGGCTAAGATTCTCATTTATATGTATCTATTTGTATACATATGATTATGTATATGTATGCGTACATTTTGTATATCTATATCCATATTTACTTTATTTTTATTTTTACTTAATTGATGATATTATTTTGTTGTATTATTGCCCGAAGAGCTCTGCTCCACATGGGCTTGGACTGAGTCTTTTTTTCTTTTTGTAAATCTTTGAATGTAAATATTTTTTGTCCAATAAACATTATTATTATTATTATTATTATTATTATTATACAAAAGCAAGAGAGAGAGAGAGAGAGAGAGAGAGAGAGAGAGAGAGAGAGAGGTGATTATGAAAATTTTGAATGGCCTGGTTACAACGTGGTAATATACCACGAAATATGTCAATTGAGACTGAATGAAGTCTATTAATACGCCAAAGTGAAATAGATGAAGCCCTAAACTCTTTCCCGTCATTCAAGGTAAACATGTAAGATATTGCCATCTTTCGCTCAAATCAAAAGCAAATGGATTCTCCTCGAATGACCTCAAAAGTCTTTGCGACATCCCTAATCCTAGTAACTGGCTTTCTCTCTCTCTCTCTCTCTCTCTCTCTCTCTCTCTCTCTCAGTAAGTTAGACAAGATCATAAATAATCTCTAAACGTTTAAACTAATTCGCTCTACCCTAGAGCAAATGGAGTCTCCGCGGATGACTAAAAAGTTTATGAGACATAGAAAATCCTTTAACTCTCTCTCTCTCCTCTCTCTCTCTCTCTCTCTCTCTCTCTCTCTCTCAATAAGTTAGACAAGATCATAAAAACCCCCTAAACGTTTAAACTAATTCCCTCTATCCAAGAGCAAAGGGAGTCTCCGCTTGAAGTAAAATGTCTTTGAAACATAAACATCCAGAATCCTTGTAGCTCTCTCTCTCTCTCTCTCTCTCTCTCTCTCTCTCTCTCAATAAGTTAGAGAATATCATAAAAACCCCCTAAACGTTTAAACTAATTCCCTCTATCCAAGAGCAAAGGGAGTCTCCGCTTGAAGTAAAATGTCTTTTAAACATAAACATCCAGAATCCTTGTAGCTCTCTCTCTCTCTCTCTCTCTCTCTCTCTCTCTCTCTCTCTCAAGTGTTGTACCCTTGGGCATGAGAGAAGTAGGATTAGGAAAGGGATGTGGACTACACGAGTGTTATCGTCTTAATAGGAAACCGCAATTTATCCGGGTCTTATGACCCCAAAACACCGGTCATCAGCGGTCACTTCCGTCATCTTGCAATTAGCATACACACTTCCTTGATTGCAATCTCATTTGTTTACGACTTCCCTTCCGTCGCTTCCAAGCGACACCGAAGAGAGAAGACTTTTTTTTTTTTTTTTTTTTTTTTCAAGTTTGCGTTTATAATTCACCAGTAAAGATGTTTTATTAAAACTTATGCACCTATTTTTTTTAGTGCTTTTGTTTATATTCAACTTAGTATCATTAATTTGTTATGAGTTCCATATTTTGATATCTTTGACTTTTTTATGTTTATGATTAAAAAAAGAATTTAATGTGCATAACTTTTTGCCACTTTTTTTCTTAAAGATTCCGCTTTAAAACTTTTAATTGCGGTTTAATTGATTATTTGTGGTTTAATTTTTTTTTTTTTTTGCGGTTTATTTCTTTTGGTTTTTGTATACATTGCATAAGACGAGAGGCGGAATATCTTGGGTTTATTTTTAATTAATTTTTTTTTTTTTTTTGCACGTTGGATATTTTTTTACATGCAATTTATATATCTTTGATGAAGTTAGCAACTCTTCAAAGATGAATTATTCTTCCTCATCTTCACCTCTTCGATTTCATTTCTTATATATTATTTTCATTATGTTCAACTATCATATTTAGTTTAGAAGTAATTACATTATTGAAGATATACGTGTCATTTCAGATGCATTTTTAAGGTGTCTTATTGATTCATTATTTTTTGCTCTATACAGTATTTACTGTCTTTTTCTCTACATTCGAGTTAAGACATATAGGTTTAGCTTTCGTTACACATTGGGTTCTAGGTGTATATATGTATATCTATCTATCTATCTATCTATATATATATATATATATATATACATATATCTTATATATATACAGTATATATATATATATATATATATAAATACTCAAACGTCTTCCTTACAAGTAAGACGCTTACTCTCATTTCACTTTGGATGTTTTTACTTATCCGTATTTTTTTAGTTTATTCTTTTTTGTGAGTTTTATGAATTACATTATTTTCCGTAAGGATTAAGTTCTTATTTAATTTCATTTTATGCTTCACACACATATATTTCACAGTATACATACATATATATATATATATATATGCGTTGTATGTTTTGTGTGTGTGTCTGTCTGTCTATGTGTATTGTTTAACTATTTCCATATACAATTTTATATGATATAGATTTTAATCTTTACTCATTTTTACCGTAATTTGAATTTTTTCCTACTACTTACTTCACCATTAATTAAGGTAAATTTGCAAGTGTGTTATTTGCTAATGCTTGTACTTATAATTTCTTTTGCTCATGTTTTAATTTTTTTTTCTTGATAAAACGTTATTACATTATTATCAATTTTCATACTTATCCATGTCGTTTTTATCAGATATTATTGCGAGGATATTTGCAATATCAAAGAGAGACACATTTATTAATTTTTTTTCTTTAAAGGTAGATTATGCAAAAACGTACGTGTAAACTTTTGCAATATTTCCACCGAAGATACACTTGATGACCAGCTATAGAATTTATCAGACTTTGGGACTGATAGAAATGTGACTTTTGCGAAACAAAATTTAACCTTAAGTGGGATAGATTGCTTTATTTTTGGAAGATGTTTGTGGTTTTTGTTTATTTCTGCGATCTCTCTCTCTCTCTCTCTCTCTCTCTCCATTATCTGAAATCTTACCTAACTGCCTCCTTTTTAGTATTTGCGAATTGATGATGCAAATACCCCTCTCTCTCTCTCTCTCTCTCTCTCTCTCTCTCTCTCTTCTCTCTCTCTCTCTCCTCTCTCTCTCTCTCTCTCTCTCTCTCTTTATTATTGTAGGGGTAATAGTGCTCTCATTAAAGATAGATCTCAGGTTCGAATCCCAGACGACATCGAAGATCTGAATGAATTAAGTACCTGACAATCACTTAACATTGGTGGATCGCAGTGAGTGTTGAGACTATCTAATGAACTCCCGTTTTGATATTCTATATTCTCATGTAGTAATGATTACTCTGGATCTCTCTGCGACCCACAAACGGTCAACTAACACCTAGGTACCTAAATCCTTGCTCAGGTCAACAGAGGCAAGTAAAGAAAACTGCCCATAACGTCCATCCTTATTCGGTTCCAGATTCGAACGTTGATCCCTCAACTTTCAATTTTTCAGCCACAATGTAATAGTTCACGTCAAATTGTATAACTTCGTACCTTAAGAAAATTTGGCAGGTCCAGATCAAGCCTTAATCCAGACGTTATATCCTGCATCCTACTCAGGTAGACTATTCATTCTCTCTCTCTCTCTCTCTCTCTCTCTCTCTCTCTCTCTCTGAAGCCTTATGCAAACTGCATCCTTTTCGTATTTGCTTTATTGATGATGTAATTACTCTCTCTCTCTCTCTCTCTCTCTCTCTCTCTCTGAAGCCTTATGCAAACTGCATCCTTTTCGTATTTGCTTTATTGATGATGTAATTACTCTCTCTCTCTCTCTCTCTCTCTCTCTCTCTCTAAAGCCTTATCCTAACTGCCTCCTTTTTAGTATTTGCGAATTGATGATGTAATTACTCTCTCTCTCTCTCTCTCTCTCTGTCTCTCTCTCTCTCTCTCTCTCTCTCTCTCCTAACTGCAGTCTTTTCGTATATGCTACATTGATGATATAATTACTCTCTTTCTCGCTCACCCATACGCTCTCTCTCTCTCTCTCTGGAACCGTATCCTACATGCATTCTTTTCGTATTAGCTCTATTGAAGATATAATTACTCTCTTCTCTTTCACTCAAACACACACCTACCCCCCCCTCTCTCTCTCTCTCTCTCTCTCTCTCTCTCTCTCTCGGAAGCCTTATCCTAACTGCCTCCTTTTTAGTATTTGCTATATTGATGATGTAATTACTCTCTCTCTCTCTCTCTCTCTCTCTCTCTCCTAACTGCATTCTTTTCGTATATGCTCTATTGATGATATAATTACTCTCATTCACCCATACTCTCTCTCTCTCTCTCTCTCTCTCTCTCTCTCTCTGGAACCCTTTACTACATGCATTCTTTTCGTATAGGCTCTATTGATGATATAATTACTCTCTTTCTCACTCACCCATACGTTCTCTCTCTCTCTCTCTCTCTCTCTCTCTCTCTCTCAACTGCATTCTTTTCGTATAGGCTCTATTGATGATATAATTACTCTCTTTCTCACTCACCCATACGTTCTCTCTCTCTCTCTCTCTCTCTCTCTCTCTCTCTCTCTCTCTCTCAACTGCATTCTTTTCGTATATGCTCTATTGATGATATAATTACTCTCTTTCTCACTCACCCATACGTTCTCTCTCTCTCTCTCTCTCTCTCTCTCAACGCATTCTTTTCGTATATGCTCTATTGATGATATAATTACTCTCTTTCTCACTCACCCATACGTTCTCTCTCTCTCTCTCTCTCTCTCTCTCTCTCTCTCTCTGGAACCCTATCCTACATGCATTCTTTTCGTATTACCTCTATTGAAGATATAATTACTCTCTTCTCTCTCACTCAAACACACACGTACCCTCTCTCTCTCTCTCTCTCTCTCTCTCTCTCTCTCTCTCTCTCTGAAGCTTTATCCTAGCCGCCTCCTTTTTAGTGTTTGCTATATTAATGATGTAATTAGTCTCTCTCTCTCTCTTTCTCCTAACTGCATTCTTTTCGTATATGCTCTATTGATGATATAATTACTCTCTCTCTCTCTCTCTCTCTCTCTCAACCGGATCGGTTTCATAATTATCATTTGGGTAACGACCGTCAGCTTGTTCGAATGATCGTGTCTTTAATTTCAGCCTGACATTAATTGGGTTCTATAGGAGCATTTAATTGGCCTTACGGAACAATTTGCTTCATGGGAGACCGACATTGAGAAGAAAGAGTCTCCTTCGGCCATTTGTATCCCATGTTGAAGATGATAAGCCCTTCCTATTGTCATTCCCATTTCCGCTTTGTAGGGGCTTAATAGAGAAGGTTACTGGAGTGTGGTAATGTGTGAGACGGTGTGTTTTTTATGCATTTGCTTTTAGTTTTCATTGCCATAATTTATTTTAAGATATTACAAGATTAACATCGAATTCTTCTTCACGAAAGGGGTTAATTACTGCATTGCAATTGTTCCGTGGTTAGAGTAGCCACTGAACAATTGAAGGTGTAGAGACTCTTTAGATATGGTGCGCAGCTCTTCTAGGAGAAGGACACTCCAAAATCAAACCATTGTTCTCTAGTCGCAGTTAGTGCCATAGCCTCTGTACTATTCCAATGTCTTGGAATAGTGGTCTCTTGCTTTAGGCACGTACTCTCGGGCACGATGTTTTATCTCATTATGGTTTGTAAATGATGGATCTAATTTGATGTTTTTTCTGTTCTTAAAATATTTTATTTTAATTGTTTATTAATTCTCTTATAGTTTATGTATTTCCTTGTTTCTTTTCCTCACTGACTGTTTTTCCCTGTTGGAGCCCTTGGGCTTATAGCATCCTGATTTTCCAACTAGGGTTGTAGCTTAGCTTGTCATAATGATAATAATCACAAAAGTAAAATTAATTTTTTTTTTCTATTTTCCACTCGCATTTTAGTCTTTCAAGGTCAAGATAGATATATTAGAAAAGTGAAAATCGTTGTGCTTCTGTGACGTCACTGGAGAGGGAAATTAGCGATCGGATCCCTAGGCCATTATCTGTATGACTCTGGGTGAACACACCGTATGTTATTCCGTCTTGGAATATATGTTCATGCACAATACAATGTTGAGGTTATTAGATAGAATATATTTTCAAGCACAATAGAACATTGAGGTTAGTAAATTGAATCTATGTTCATGCACAATAAAACGCTTAGTTTTGTAGGTCTTTTGGGATAAGTATGTAACATTCATATAATAAATTCTTGAACACGACCGTGAATGATGATGGTAAACGGGTTTTCCCCAATACGTGAGGTGTCAGGTATAAGATACACTGTGACTCTGAATTATGATATATTATTACCTTGCTCGTTCAGTTAAGCAATGTTCGATTCAATGTGTAAATAGATGGGTGACCTTCAAAGATGGCCAGATATTGTTGGCATATAACCTACGGCAGGTATTGCGGCGAACTATAGGCTACTCCAACAATTTGAGAAGGTACAGGAATGTGGGGGCTAGCAGCTTCATTTCTTGTGTAGATATTGTATGTGGTGTGACGGGCCGAGAGAGGGGTTGTGAAATCAAAGGCAGGATGCAATCAACTGAGTTGTATTATTAAACACTCTCCTTTATTTACAAACCTCAAGGCAACAGGAAAATACATTTTCGAGAAAGTGACAATGTTACAGAGCAAAACAGCAGACATGAATTTTCATGTTTGTTTTAGTGCGAGGGAAGAGCGAAGATACAAGCATAATATATACAAAAGGAATTATGTACAATTGTGTGACACACGGTTGGTACAGTGGTGTCATTATTTTACTTGAATGCATAGATAATGAAAAAAAAAAAATAGAGGAAAATTTTAATTTTAATTTCCATACAGTACTTGTGGCTCTTGTCCTTTTGAATAACTTAGCTTCCTCGTCAAACAACTAGCGGTTACAATGATGATCTAAGACCGTCACGATCTCAAGGACGGTAGAGAAGATTTTTTTTTTTTTTTTTTTTTTTTTTTTCTATTGGATGTAATTTGATATGTTTTCTGTGCAAACACTTAGTTTTGATCTTTGATTGCTTTTTTTCAGCTCTTCATATTTTTTTATCTTTGAATAAACATCCCTCAAAATTTATGTGATGTCATTGCATGATTTGCCTAATGCACGCATCATTGCTTTATGATCGCTGGCGCAACTAAATAACTTAATCTTGTATCTTCACATGACAAATTCTGGTTGTTATCATTATTATTATTATTATTATTATTATTATTATTATTATTATTATTATTATTATTATTATTATTAATATTATTATTGTTGGTTATATAAAAGAATTATTCAGTCCTCTATC
>NC_090754.1:69393133-69395633 GCF_036898095.1 Palaemon carinicauda
TTCTCACTCACCCATACGTTCTCTCTCTCTCTCTCTCTCTCTCTCTCTCTCTCTCTCTCTCTTCTCTCTCTCTCTCTCTCAACTGCATTCTTTTCGTATAGGCTCTATTGATGATATAATTACTCTCTTCTCACTCACCCATACGTTCTCTCTCTCTCTCTCTCTCTCTCTCTCTCTCTCTCTCTCACTCTCGTCTCTCTCTCTCTCTCACACTGCATTCTTTTCGTATATGCTCTATTGATGATATAATTACTCTCTTTCTCACTCACCCATACGTTCTCTCTCTCTCTCTCTCTCTCTCTCTCTCCCTCTCTCTCTCTCTCTCTCTCTCAACGCATTCTTTTCGTATATGCTCTATTGATGATATAATTACTCTCTTTCTCACTCACCCATACGTTTCTCTCTCTCTCTCTCCTCTCTCTCTCTCTCTCTCTCTCTCTCTCTCTCTCTCCTCTCTCTCTCTCTCTCTCTCTCTGGAACCCTATCCTACATGCATTCTTTTCGATATTACCTCTATTGAAGATATAATTACTCTCTTCTCTCTCACTCAAACACACACGTACCCTCTCTCTCTCTCTCTCTCTCTCTCTCTCTCTCTCTCTCTCTCTCTCTCCTCTCTCTCTCTCTCTCTCTCTCTGAAGCTTTATCCTAGCCGCCTCCTTTTTAGTGTTTGCTATATTAATGATGTAATTAGTCTCTCTCTCTCTCTTTCTCCTAACTGCATTCTTTTCGTATATGCTCTATTGATGATATAATTACTCTCTCTCTCTCTCTCTCTCTCTCATCAACCGGATCGGTTTTCATAATTATCATTTGGGTAACGACCGTCAGCTTGTTCGAATGATCGTGTCTTTAATTTCAGCCTGACATTAATTGGGTTCTATAGGAGCATTTAATTGGCCTTACGGAACAATTTGCTTCATGGAGACCGACATTGAGAAGAAAGAGTCCTCCTTCGGCCATTTGTATCCATGTTGAAGATGATAAGCCCTTCCTATTGTCATTCCCATTTCCGCTTTGTAGGGGCTTAATAGAGAAGGTTACTGGAGTGTGGTAATGTGTGAGACGGTGTGTTTTTTAATGCATTTGCTTTTAGTTTTCATTGCCATAATTTATTTTAAGATATTACAAGATTAACATCGAATTCTTCTTCACGAAAGGGGTTAATTACTGCATTGCAATTGTTCCGTGGTTAGAGTAGCCACTGAACAATTGAAGGTGTAGAGACTCTTTAGATATGGTGCGCAGCTCTTCTAGGAGAAGGACACTCCAAAATCAAACCATTGTTCTCTAGTCGCAGTTAGTGCCATAGCCTCTGTACTATTCCAATGTCTTGGAATAGTGGTCTCTTGCTTTAGGCACGTACTCTCGGGCACGATGTTTATCTCATTATGGTTTGTAAATGATGGATCTAATTTGATGTTTTTTCTGTTCTTAAAATATTTTATTTTAATTGTTTATTAATTCTCTTATAGTTTATGTATTTCCTGTTTCTTTTCCTCACTGACTGTTTTTTCCCTGTTGGAGCCTTGGGCTTATAGCATCCTGATTTTCCAACTAGGGTTGTAGCTTAGCTTGTCATAATGATAATAATCACAAAAGTAAAATTAATTTTTTTTTCTCTATTTTCCACTCGCATTTTAGTCTTTCAAGGTCAAGATAGATATATTAGAAAAGTGAAAATCGTTTGTGCTTCTGTGACGTCACTGGAGAGGGAAATTAGCGATCGGATCCCTAGGCCATTATCTGTATGACTCTGGGTGAACACACCGTATGTTATTCCGTCTTGGAATATATGTTCATGCACAATACAATGTTGAGGTTATTAGATAGAATATATTTTCAAGCACAATAGAACATTGAGGTTAGTAAATTGAATCTATGTTCATGCACAATAAAACGCTTAGTTTTGTAGGTCTTTTGGGATAAGTATGTAACATTCATATAATAAATTTCTTGAACACGACCGTGAATGATGATGGTAAACGGGTTTCCCAATACGTGAGGTGTCCAGGTATAAGATACACTGTGACTCTGAATTATGATATATTATTACCTTGCTCGTTCAGTTAAGCAATGTTCGATTCAATGTGTAAATAGATGGGTGACCTTCAAAGATGGCCAGATATTGTTGGCATATAACCTACGGCAGGTATTGCGGCGAACTATAGGCTACTCCAACAATTTGAGAAGGTACAGGAATGTGGGGGCTAGCAGCTTCATTTCATGTGTAGATATTGTATGTGGTGTGACGGGCCGAGAGAGGGGTTGTGAAATCAAAGGCAGGATGCAATCAACTGAGTTGTATTATTAAACACTCTCCTTTATTTACAAACCTCAGGCAACAGGAAAATACATTTTCGAGAAAGTGACAATGTTACAGAGCTAAACAGCAGACATGAATTTTCATGTTTGTTTTAGTGCGAGGGAAAGAGCGAAGATACAAGCATAATATATACAAAAGGAATATGTACAATTGTGTGACACAACGGTTGGTACA
>NC_090754.1:69400633-69408133 GCF_036898095.1 Palaemon carinicauda
GAGAGAGAGAGAGAGAGAGAGAGAGAGAGAGAGAGAGAGAGAGAGAGAGAGAGAGAGAGAGAGAGAGACGTTGCTCTTTATTATATAGAAACCACATACTGTACTTTAAAATGTCGCTTTACAAAGTTCAATCTCTTGATTGGCCATTCTTTTCTGTATTTCTAAGGGCCAAACCCGGCAAGGCTTATTGGTACGTTTTGGTGCGCAATCTCATTTAGGGCGTGATATCAGAAATTATTATTTTGCTTTAGTATGCGTTCTCAATATATCTAATAGGTAAAAAATCAAGACTAATAGAAAATCTAATAGTTCTTGCTTCGCCGTGCGCTCGCTTCGCTCGCAAAAAAATAAAAACAAGCTGCGTATATACTGGCAAGCGGTAATGTTGAGCTGCGGACGCTAACATCAGTAATTGATTATTACCTCAGATAATTATTCCTGGTATATATATTTGTAGCAAATCTAATGGTTCTTGCTTCGCCGTGAAGAGAAGTGTGATTGCTACTATCAGGTGAGATCGCATACCAAAGCAAAAGCACGAATTTGGGATCGCATACCAAAACAGCACCTGCTTGTTTTCACATGATTAACAATGCTCCCGTAGCTCGTTCGTAATTTCCAATTATTCTAAAGCTTTTTGTAATTTCCTCATTGGAAAAAATCACTGCTGAGGTGTTAAAATCGTGCCCAAGTACCGCTAGTAGTAAGTAGTTCGGTAGAGTTAGAGTTCTCTTGCTTGAGGGTACACTCGGGCACACTATTCTATCTTATTTCTCTTCCTCTCATTTTTCTAAAGTTTTTGTAGTTTATATAGGAAATATTTATTTCAATGTTGTTGCTGTTCTTAAAATATTTTATTTGTTCCTTGTTTCCTTTCCTCACTGGGCTATTTTCCCTGTTGGAGCCCCTAGGCATAATTATAGCATTTTGCTTTTCTAACTAGGGATGTAGCTTAGTAAGTAAGTAAGTAAGTAAGTAATAATAATAATAATAATAATAATAATAATAATAATAATAATAATAATAATAATAATAATAATAATAATAATAATAATAATAATAATAATAATTTTAGGGAAAACTTCAGTAACCAAGTCTTCAACCTTACAAACAGTATCATGGGTATCCCTGCCTAACAAATCATTGTATTCATGTTTCTATGAATACATAAGTGGCTAAAGTGCATAAAGCATTTGACTGACTGCTATTACCTTTATAGTTAACCACAAAATCTATGTTATTTTAAAAACAAAGCTTAAATCAAGTCTGTCTATACTTTAGACTAATCTACGCTAATTAGTACAGCCGGAATATTTTCATGATATACAAAGAAAATAATTTCTGAGTACTGTATTACAAATAATAATTTTTCTATTGGATATAGCAGAAATTAACTCTTTCGAAATAAACAAATTAAAGATTTTTCTATTTTATTTCCTATTATTTTTTCATTATTTTAAAATCCACATTGAACATTGTTTCAGGGTGCCAGTTGCCAGTTAACGTCAAATTTCCTATTTTATTATTATTATTATTATTATTATTATTATTATTATTATTATTATTATTATTATTAGCTAAGCTTCAACCTTAGTTTGAAAAGCTGGATGCTATAAGCCCAAGGGCTTCAACAAGAAAAATAAGCTTAGTGAGGAAAGGAAATAAGGAAATAGAAAAATAACATGAGAAGTAATGATTAATTAATATGAAATACCTTATGCTCAGTAACAACGGTAAAATTCATCTGTCATGTGTAAACTATGAAGACTTACGTCAGCCTGTTTAACACAAAAACATTCGCTGCAAGTTTCAACTTTATTCCCCTCCTTACAAATGATTGATTTTTTGAATGAATATCTTATTACTGCTAAAAACTCAGATTTCATATTTCCATATAATCTTACAGAATTTTTCGATTAAACCGTCATTTCCGGATATCTTCCGTTGTTCACACTTCAGATTCAGTCACTTCTTTAAAGGTTTCAAGGCCGCTCGTGAATGGCAGAGGCAAGGGACAGTTACAGTGCCCTAGCTAGCAGGACAATGTCCTAGAGACTAACCTTATATCCACCCAAGCTAGGACCTGGGAGGGCTAGGTAATTGCTGCTGATTACTCAGCAGGTAAACTTATAGGCTCCCCAAAAACCCCCCCATCTTTAGCTCACAAGGATGTTGAGGTTGTAGACTCTACAAGACACTATCGAGCTTGAGCGGTACTCGAATCCTAGTCCGTCAATCGCCAGGCAGGGACATTTCCAATAGGCCACCATAACCCCTAAAGAAGCATTTTTGTTTTCCTTTTTTCCTCTTAACGCTTTCCATCAAGTCCACAAATATAGTTTGCTTTGCCTTGTAATTCTTTGCTTTTCATTACATGTTTGAATGGAATTCATGAATTTCCGTTTTTCGTTTTCACCTTTGTTATGTAATTTTTGACATTTTTCTCTTTTCTCATGAAAAATTTCCATCAAATATTCTTTCTTCTGTTACCGCTCGGATAGTAATCCCTTCGCGTAGATTATTTACTAATATTATAATTCTCTGTTTTAAAAAAACAATTTCTTCAAATTTGATTGTGCATCACTGAATGCGCTTCATAATTTTTATTTAAAACTGACTAATAAATTTCTGGTCCATTTTTGTTTTCATTTATTATTCGTGGATCAATTCCATGGTCCATTTTTGTTTTCATTTATTATTCGTGGATCAATTCCATGGTCCATTTTTTTTTTTCATTTATTATTCGTGGATCAATTCCATGGTCCATTTTTGTTTTCATTTATTATTCGTGGATCAATTCCATGGTCCATTTTTTTTTTCATTTATTATTCGTGGATCAATTCCATGGTCCATTTTTTTTTCATTTATTATTCGTGGATCAATTCCATGGTCCATTTTTTTTTTCATTTATTATTCGTGGATCAATTCCATGGTCCATTTTTTTTTTCATTTATTATTCGTGGATCATTAATGAAGAATTTTTTTTTCTAAATTAAAATTAAAACCAATATTCTAAAATGATTAAAATTCAAACCCTACATTCTGAAAGAATTTAAATATAACGTTCTGAAATAATTGAAATTTAAATCTAACATTCTAAAATAATTGAAATTTAAACGCAAAATTCTAAAATAATTTAAATTTAAACCCTACGTTATGAAATAATTTAGATTTAAATCCAACATTCTGAAATAGTTTAAATTATGTAGTTTTCTTATTTTCCGCCTTTATCCATATTTTCAGATCCAAGGATATCATTAAAGATTTTATTTAGTTTCTAGTAGCTTTTACCTATACTAAATTTGTTATCTAATTTGATCCTATACTAAATTTTTTTAATGAGGCGCATTTGCACTAACTCGCAGCGGTGTCCTTTTAGCTCGGAAAAGTTTCCTGCTATCGGATTGGTTAGAATTATCTTGTCCAACCATTCAGCGATCAGGAAACTTCTCCGAGCTAAAAGGGCACCCCTGCGAGTCTGTGCAAATCTGCCTCGCTAAAAAGAATTGACTATAGTTTTGCTTACTTTACGGTGAGACCATGATATCAGAGTATTTTGATTAGAATTGGTTTTGTTGAAAAGTACTTATATTAAATTTAGACATAAATCTATAAAATTTACACCCATAGAATCTTTTAACATAAGTATATTCTATTCTATTATTATTTACCAGCCATACGTCTTTGAGCTTCGAGGTATTTTTAAAGTTTAGCAAAAATTTCGAAACTAGATTATTACCTATCTCGAACAGACTCTTTGTTATTTGTTTAATTCCAATCGCCTCCAATTTTTACATTTTACAAATTGTTTCTTTAGTAATATAAGAAATCATTTTGAAATTACTCATCTCTTCCACTTTTTTTTTTTTTTTGTCATTTCCTGATGGAGCATAAACATTAAACAGTTATAATTTTTAAATCAAATACATTATAGTCAATTCTTTTTAGCGAGGCAGATTTGCACCGACTCGCAGGGGTGCCCTTTTAGCTAGGAAACGTTTCCTAATCGCTGATTGGTTAGACAAAATAATTCTAACCAATCAGGTAGCCGGAAACCTTTTTCGAGCTAAAAGGGCACCGCTGCGAGTCGGTGCTAATGCGTCTCATTAAAAAAAATTGAGTATAGTTATATGCCCCCACCTGCGTCTCATGATTCAAATCTTCACTTGTGACTCTTTTATAATTTTATCATTATTGCAGAATCCGCTTTGAAATTAAAACTAGCTGATAAGAATTTTGCTCATTTGTTTCTTCATTTAATAGTGTACCCGTCCGTCAAAAATAACGTCTAAATATTTAGATCGATACGCACCGTGACGCATACAGGTGCCACCCTTCCCACACCCTTCCCCTATCACAACTACAACCCGCAGGTTCGGCAAATTGTAGGAGATTGTGGTTTCCGAGTATACCTGTCGGGGTACCCCCCTCACACCAAATGTTCTTGGCATATCTACAAATCGTAATTTAAAGATAACACCTTGAATTAGGATTCTTATTCCTGTTACGCCGAGTGTTTTGCTAACTTCGGTTATTATTTGATTATGTGGCAAATCAATGACTTAACTGTAAACATTATGTAATGTATATTCGTAAATACAAAGCTCACCTGCACACTTGAATTTCATTATAATTGATTTGCTTATATATATTTGGTCTATATTTCATGAGCTGTTTATCCACAGAGGATGGCTAAAATAGTGGTTACTTTATTTTTAGTTATTTTTTCTTTTTCTTGGTTCAATTAATTATTAATTTTATATGAAAACGATTTTTGAGTGACAATGATAATTGCGCTCAACCACAGAAAAAAAGATCTTAGGAATGTATTGCCAGTTGCAACTTAGGCATGTATTGGCGATTTCAACAGGAATGTATTGCCAATTGCAACTTAGGCATGTATTGCCAATTGCAACTTAGGCATGTATTGGAGATTTCAACAGGAATGTATTGTCAATTGCAACTTAGGCATATATAGCCAATTGCAACTTGGGTATGTATTGCCAATTGCAACTCGACCTTGTTAGTATTACGATAGCATTAGATAAGAAGAAAAGAAACGTAAAATAATGCGTTGAATAACCCACATATCAACAGTGAAGCTACCGCGCAACTTCATTCGTAAGCATATATTACACTACGTAATGGCGATGTACTTCGAACTGAATAGCTGGCCCCATTTGGTTACTGTCTGTAAAGGTAATATTTTTCGCAGGAGTCAGATGGGGAAAATTGACGGTATCACCGAATTCTGGTGCCGTTTTTAACACCAAATGTAGGTATGCACGGCTGTCGTGTCAGTAACCCTATGAAAATTGACGGTATGCTCGACTGTCGCTGTGGATTTCTTTCGAAAATTGACGGTATCCTTTCGGCCGGAAGTAGTTCAGCAGCTTTTTGGCTGGGCAAATTGGCAGCTAGGTGTCAAGCCATCGTTGCAAGTTCATTACCTAAACGAGACACGTGATGAATACCTGTCCGTCGACGAATGGATCCGTAGGTCGTCTGGTTATTGTCTGCCATGATGGAAACGCTGCAAAGAAATTTTGATTGAGGGTCGTTAGGACCAACCGTCTTTGGTGCTCGTTGTTGAGCTTAGATCCTTACAAATGACATACTCCTTTTTTTTTTTTTTTTTTTTTTTTTTTTTTTTTTTTTTTTTTTTTTTTTTTTTTAAAGGTTGTCAGGATGTTGCTCAAAGTGCAGTTTTTCTTTTTAAAACTTAAACATTGTTTTCTTGCGGAGGTTATATATCTTTGCTACTCTTAAAAAAAACTAATAATGATTATACCGAGAAACTTCTGTTTTTACCTTCAACATGAATTGTGAAAAAAAAAAATTACGTTTCCAACTTTAGCATTAGTTTCCGAGGATTTTTGTTTTGTTTGATTTTAACCTCCTGTGTCTTTTTTAGCTTTCGAACCCACTGAACATGTCTTTGTTTACAACCGGAAATCATGGATATAGCCAGACCATATGTATAAACTACTTTTTAGCTGTAATCTCACCTGGTTATAACCTTTAAATATATTTATACGCTCAATTTATTTATTTTTTATCCATTATAATTAATTATTCATTTAATTAACACTAATAAAAATAATTCATGGCAGAGAACTATGAAGCGTAAAATGGGAGATGACAAGTGGAGAAGTATTGAATTAAAAGCTCAAGATAGAGACGACTGGCGAAATTTAACCGAGGCCCTTTGCGTCAATGGGCGTAGGAGGAGATGATGATGATGAATATAAATTATATTTTTTCTTCCTGGTGTTAATCGGGTCAGCTCTGTAAAAGTCGATTTTGTGTCATTGGGCTGGTTAATCTCCTCCTCCTAATAATAATAATGATAATAATAATAGTAATGGTAATAGTAATAATAATAATAATAATAATAATAATAATAATAATAATAATAATAATGATAATAATAATAATAATAATAGTAGTAATAGTAATAATATTAATAGTAATAGTAATTGTAATAGTAGTAGTAATAATAATAATAATAATAATAATAATAATAATAATAGTAATAGTAATATTGATAATGATAATAATAATAATTAATAATAAAAAAAAAAAAAAAACACTTTCTCAAGAATTTGATCCCAACCCCTCGTGCGCAGCTCAGGTAAAGTTTAAGAGTTTCGCCAGGTGGAAAATCGAAGGTAGGCCGAGACAGGTGCGATACTTTTTTGAGGGCAGAAACGGACACCAGTGTGATATCGCTACTCGGAATCGAGGTGTCCGCAATGGGCAGACGAGAAAGAAGGAGAAATTCAACCTGTAATTTCCTCTAACGATACTTTTCTTTTCCCCTTTTTGGGGCGAAATTCGAGCGCTAAAAGGAAAGATTTGTCGGCCGGAAAAAAAGGTAATCTGGTAAGGCGATGCCGCGATGTAATCAGAGAATGAAGGAATGGACGGGAAGGGGGTGGGGGGGGGAGGCAAAAGGGAAAGAGAAGAGGAACTGTAATTGAAGATTGATTTAGAAGGTCGAGGTTGATTTTGATTTGATGAGAGGGCTAAGGTGGGGGGTGGAGGAAGTGGGAAAAAGATGTCTGTAGAATTGATTTTAACAGGTAAAGGTATTGTTTTACTTTCCTTTTGACTTTGAGGAATTTTAGAGATGAGAATAAGAGGAGCGAAAGAGAAAAAGGTAATTTAAATATAGTATTGGGTAAAATCAACAGAAGCACATTTTGAATCAATGCTGGTAAAATAAATAGTATGCTTAAACCTCAAGTTTTATTAGAACACAAATCATACTTTGAATAAATATATTTACCACTATAAAATTATAATGCAAGCCCATAATCAATTAAAAAAAATAACAATTGATTCTCAAACACGTACGCACCAGTGTGAGAATTTACCCTCGAGAGTAATAGGCCAAAATGAAATCAAGTATGAAATTAAATGAAGAAAAACAAAACGAAACCATGCGATTGATCCTTATCAGCCACGCTCTTCGACAAAATTGGAAACTGATATTCT
>NC_090754.1:69418133-69420633 GCF_036898095.1 Palaemon carinicauda
ATATATATATATATATATATATATATATATATATATATATATATATAATCGATATTTCAAGTACAGATTAGGAAAAGAGAATCTAAAATCTTTCGTCAGATCCCAGAAGTCTCCGGGATCCAGTTTCGTTGTGAAGACTTCCAGGAGACTCCAGTGATGTCTCCGTCCAGAACGTTGGGTTTTTTAAAACTATAGGTGGTTATGGGGTGAAATAAGTTAGTTTGAATAGGGATAGTTTTACTGGTAATTGTTATTGTTGTGCAGGTTTGGATGCTAAAGTTGTTTCTGGAATGGAACAAAATCTTCAGGATCTTATTGGAGTTTCAGAAAGGAAGCTTTTATGCTGTTACTATTGTTCCATCTTGGATTCCGGAACATTTATTTCACAGGCGAGAGGAATATCTCATGAATCACGATCTCATGACGCCCAAAAAGAAGGAATCGACAAAGATCTGGTGGAAGAGAGAAAAAACTATAATAGAAACAAGACTGTTGTAGAAGGTTTGATTGAAAAATGCGAATCTATTTTGAAGAATCATGAAGAAACATGGAAGAAAGAGAGAATTCCTATGGAAGAAAAAAAAGATACAGTAAAAAAAATTGCTGAAGAATTCGAGGGAAAAGTTAATGTTGTCGGACATCAAACTAATAACAACAAACGATGTGGAAGAATATGCGACATTGCGAGAAATTCTGAAAAGAGATGCAAAGTAGTCAGCCTTAGCTAGAATAAAGGAAATTTTAGAATACGAGAGATCGCACGTAACAAGAACAATTTTTGAACTCGTTCAAGAGTACGAGAATAAGTTAAAAACAGAAAGAGGAATATGGAAGAAGAAAAAAAATCCAGTAGAAGTTCAAAAAGGTCAAGTGGAAGAACTTATAGAGATTTTTGAGGGAACAGGAGATATCACTGAAAATATGAATATCAAACTGATGGATGTGGTACTGAGAGAAATTCTGAAAAGAGATGCAAAGGACTCAGGCTTAGATAGAATAAAGGAAATTTGGAATACGAGAGATCAGACGTGAGAGAAACAATTGTTGAACTCGTTCAAGAGTACGAGAATAAGTTAAAAACAGAAAGAGGAATATGGAAGAAGAAAAAAAAATCCAGTAGAAGTTCAAAAAGGCCAAGTGAAAGAACTTATAGAGTTTTTTGAGGGAACAGGAGATATCACTGAAAATATGAATATCAAACTGATGGATGTGGTACTGAGAGAAATTCTGAAAAGAGATGCAAAGGCCTCAGGCTTAGATAGAATAAAGGAAATTTGGAATACGAGAGATCAGACGTGAGAGAAACAATTGTTGAACTCGTTCAAGAGTACGAGAATAAGTTAAAAACAGAAAGAGGAATATGGAAGAAGAAAAAAAAATCCAGTAGAAGTTCAAAAAGGCCAAGTGAAAGAACTTATAGAGTTTTTTGAGGGAACAGGAGATATCACTGAAAATATGAATATCAAACTGATGGATGTGGTACTGAGAGAAATTCTGAAAAGAGATGCAAAGGACTCAGGCTTAGATAGAATAAAGGAAATTTGGAATACGAGAGATCAGACGTGAGAGAAACAATTGTTGAACTCGTTCAAGAGTACGAGAATAAGTTAAAAACAGAAAGAGGAATATGGAAGAAGAAAAAAAAATCCAGTAGAAGTTCAAAAAGGCCAAGTGAAAGAACTTATAGAGTTTTTTTGAGGGAACAGGAGATATCACTGAAAATATGAATATCAAACTGATGGATGTGGTACTGAGAGAAATTCTGAAAAGAGATGCAAAGGACTCAGGCTTAGATAGAATAAAGGAAATTTGGAATACGAGAGATCAGACGTGAGAGAAACAATTGTTGAACTCGTTCAAGAGTACGAGAATAAGTTAAAAACAGAAAGAGGAATATGGAAGAAGAAAAAAAAATCCAGTAGAAGTTCAAAAAGGCCAAGTGAAAGAACTTATAGAGTTTTTTGAGGGAACAGGAGATATCACTGAAAATATGAATATCAAACTGATGGATGTGGTACTGAGAGAAATTCTGAAAAGAGATGCAAAGGACTCAGGCTTAGATAGAATAAAGGAAATTTGGAATACGAGAGGTCACACGTGAGAGGAACAATTGATGAACTCGTTCAAGAGTACGAGTATAGATGAAAATGTATATGTATATATATGTGACCTAAAAATTTTGTGTTGGGCCTGATCAAAAGCAATTGGTTAATATTTGTAAAAATACTATGATACTGCGCAAAAACGAGGGGATAGCTTGAAACCAGGGGTTAGCCTGAAACTGGTTTTAAATTACTCCCGGGGGTAGCTTGAAATCGGTTTCAAATTATCTCCCGGTAGCCTGAAACCGGTTTCAAACTACTGGGGGGTAATTTGAAACCGCTACACCGGCTTGTTGCTTCTGAATTACCCCTAAAAGAAGCGGAAAAACAACGTAAGCGTGTAGTATAGTCAAAGCCAAGCGGAAGACAGGACGAAATCACTCTAGGAAAAAAAAAAA
>NC_090754.1:69432642-69435142 GCF_036898095.1 Palaemon carinicauda
GAGGAAATTGTTTTTACCAGTGTTCTTTTACTCTATTGGCTCGAGTCGTAAATGTGGAAAATTTGAATTTTCTTTTCTCTCTCTCTCTCTCTCTCTCTCTCTCTCTCTCTCTCTCTCTCTCTCCTCTCTCTCTCTCTCTCTCTCTCTCTCTCTCTGTTTTAGGCCTTTTGTTTTTTCTAAGTTGGGAGCCCCCCTCCCCCCTTCTCTCTCTCTCTCTCTCTCTCTCTCTCTCTCATCTCCTCTCTCTCTCTCTCTCTCTCTCTCAGCGTCAGCCACCTCGTGTTGCGTCCGTTGTTCGACTCCCCTAATATCCGGACCTCCTGGGAAGCTACGTAACCGAAGGTATTTTTCACCCCCACCACTTGACGAAATCCGCTTAAGGTGGGACAGGGGGTTTGGGGGGGCGGGGGCCTAGAAATTTCCACGTTCTCAGGCCAACAATGTACTTGACAAATGACAGCATTTGTTATTCTTTTGCCCAGCTTGAAGGCTTTGGCATGTTTATGGGGGCGTCGCCTCATGGAAGTGGGGGGCTGGGGGTGGGATGGACACCTCCGATGGGGGGAGCAGAGGGAAGAATGGAACGTAGGAGGAGGGAGGTTGAGAAGACAGGAAGGAAAACTGAGAGAAAGAGAAGGGGAGGAGATGAATTGAAGAGGGGAAGAGGAAGAATTAATGAAAATTAAAGTTTCAGGGAGGAAGAGAAGGAAATAGAGAAAAAATAAATAAAAAAACGTCAGAAAGAAGAATAAAGAAACATGGCGGAAGGAAGGGAGATGGAAGATGGATGAGTAGAATAGACGTAGTAGGAGATTGTGGTGTGGGGTGGGGGTGGGGGGTAGTGGGATTAGCGAGTATGGAAACTTAACCAAGAAATTGATTGGATGCTATTGTGTGAAAAAAGGGTTATAGCAATGTTGATATGGGACAATGGCGGTAAGATATATCATCTACATAAAAATGAGCAAGTGTCTTGAGTATATATACATATACACACACACACACACACACACACACACACATATATATATATATATATATATATATATATATATATATATATATATATATATATTTATACACACATATTAAAATTCACAACTTTTTGTGCATATATTATATATAAAATATACACAATTTATGATAAATGAAATTATTTTTAAGCTTTCGAAGGGACATTTCCTTTCCTCTTCAGAAAACAAATGGTTGTTTCTGAAGTGGAAGGGAGATGGGCCCTTCGAAAGCTCAATAAATATAATTTTTAAAAAAAATTTTGGTTATTATATATACAGTATATAAATATATATATATATATATATATATATATATATATATATATATATATATATAAATATATATATATATATATATATATATATATATATATATATATATATATATATATATATATATATTTTCATACACACACACACACATATATATATATATATATATTATATATATACACAGTATATCAGTGAGTGTTTATATTTTTCTGTCACGCTCAAGGGGGCAGAGGAAATAGTCATACCCTCGTGAGGGGGGGGGGGGGATGTTACCCCTAGGCGTACACTTGGAACCTACCCTTTCCTGCAAATTGCCGAACCATTGGATAATCGCTAGAAAAGTGAAGATGGTGGGAAGGGTTGAATCTATGTGTGCTTATGTCAAAATATTTAGACGTCATTTTTGAAGGCTGGGGGGACTCTAGTATGATATGATGGAATATATTATATCAACATGTAGTCTGGCTTGATGCAGTGATCTCTCCTCTCTCTCTCTCTCTCTCTCTCTCTCTCTCTCTCTCTCTCTCTCTCTCTCTCTCTCTCTCTCTCTCTCACGTTTGTACATTCAAACTACAAGTACTCGGATTCCGATACTATTATTATTATTACTAGCCAAGCTACAACCCTTGTTGGAAAAGCAAGATGCTAGAAGCCCAAGGGCTCCAATAGGGAAAAATAGCCCAGTGAGGAAAGGAAATAAGGAAATAAATAAATGATGTCCGTGCATTGCAATGTTGCACGCAGTCAGTATCCCAAGCCGCTCCATTGCATTCAATTAAGGCAACATTTTCTCTCAGTGATGTCAATACAAACAACTTCATCGAAATTCATTGGCGTCATGAGCGTCATTTAATCTCATCGACGACGCTATTCAATGTTTAGGCTCCTAATGACGCTGCACTACTTCTGAAGAGTTTGCGTTGACGCAGATACTCGATAATGCGTACATACATACACACGTACGTACGTACATATACATACATACATAATGAGATGCTTGCTTTGATTGATGTGCATCCATGATATTCCTTTTTCCAATACTTTCTTTATATTTTATAACTCTCTCTCTCTCTCTCTCTCTCTCTCTCTCTCTCTCTCTCTCTCTCTCTCTCTCTCTCTCTCAATCCCCAAGTGGAAAATCTAATATGTAATTTAATGGGTTTATTATGTTTCAGTTCATTGTGTGTATATATATATATATATATATATATATA
>NC_090754.1:69452642-69457642 GCF_036898095.1 Palaemon carinicauda
CCATCTGTCCCATGTGCGTTTATTCATAAATATTCTCTAGAGGTTTGTCAATAGCCCTTAATTGTTGTCTATGGATTTTCATTGAACATTATTTTGGTTTTACTCATATTCATTTTCAGTTCTAGATTTTTGCTTTCTCTATTCAAAACTTCTATCATCTTTTGTAATTCCTTCCTTGATTCACTAAACACAACTATGTCTTCTACAAATCGTAAGTTGTTAAGGTATTCTCCATTAATGTTAATTCCTACATTTTCCCAATCTAAATTTTTAAAACTTCTCGGCACGCTCTGAAAAAATTAGGAGAGATGGAATCTCCCTGTCTAACTCCTTGCTCAATCTGATTTTTCCCATATTTTTTTGAAGTTTTAGGATTGGTGTATTTCCCTTATAGATATCTTTAAGTGTTCTGACATAAGATTCATCTATGCCGTGTATTTAAATGGCTTTCATTACTGTTAAAGATTTGACAGAATAAAAAGTTTTTACATAATCTATAAATGCCATACAAATTGGTTTGTCATACTCTGTTGATTTTTCCATTAGCTGGTTAATTACATGGATATGGGCAGTTGTTGGATACCCACTTGTAAAACCTGCTTGCTCTCTTGGTTGATGAAAGTGTATCTGTCTTTGTATTCGCCCTAATATGATCTTTGTAAATACTTTATATATTTCGGAGAGTAAACTTATTGGGCTGTAATTTTTCATGTCTTTAGTGACTAGCATTTTGTGAAGTAGTATATTTATAACGCTTTCCAAGCTTTAGGTATAGAGCAATCTTGCAGACATTTTGTGTAAAGTTTAGTTAGTTTTACTGCTATGAAATCTCCTCCATCTATTATTACATCAATTGTTAAGCCATCTTTTATTGCTGCTTTGCCTCTTTTCATGGCTTCTAAGGCTTGATTTACTTCTACTGTTACTTTTTGTACATGCTCAGGTGTGTCATTATTTCTGTTGGCAAAGTCATTTCATATATAACTATTGTAAAGCATTGTATAGAAACCCTCCTTAATTTATATCATTCCATCTCTTTTGTTGATATTTCCCTTTACATCCTGTAAAGCAAACATCTGTTGGCGCCCTGTTCCAAGTCTTCTTTTCATCAATTTGATGCTTCTTCCTTTCTTTAGTGTTTCCTCAATTCTGGTTTTTAGTTGGTTAGTTGTTTTGGATAATTTGGTTAATTATAATACATTTCTTGGATTTTACCATTATCTCCAATCTTCTCTTTATTAGTTTTATCTTTTTTTTCTGATAGTTTTCATTGATCTTTTGCAGGAACTTCCACCTATCTCTTGTGCTGATTCTAATATATATATATATATATATATATATATATATATATGTGTGTGTGTGTGTGTGTGTGTGTGTGTATCTATGTATGTATATATAGATATATATATATATATATGTGTATATATATGCATATTTATATGTATGTATATATACATACATACATACATACATACATACATACATTAATACACACACACACACACACACACACACACACATATATATATATATATATATATATATATATATATATATACACAGTATGTGTGTGTGTTTGTGTGTGTATGTATATAATATATATATATATATATATATATATATATATATATATATATATATATATATATATATATATAATCTATCTATATATATCTATCTATATATATATATATATATATATATATATATATATATATATATATATATATATATATATATATATATATATATACTGTATGTGTGTTTATGTAGGTATGTATGTATGTATGTATATCTATCTATCTATCTATCTATATATATATATATATATATATATATATATATATATATATATATATATATATATATATATATATATATATATAATCATGTACAGTGTATGTGTGAAAGGTTCTGCCGAAAAATATGGATATATAAAAGCTTGAAATAGTTGGCCAGAGTAGAAAACTCAAATTATATAATGCCAATAAGTCTAACTTGCGGGCTTCCAATCATTAAGAATTTAGGTATTCCATGGATTAGGTAAAAATGAAAGTGATCGAAGTTATAAATAGGAAGTTTGTTACTTTATGACTTCGAATTTTAATGGCAAGTGTGTATAAAAAATTCTCCAAGTTATCGGCATGTAAATATTCCATATTTGTTTGCTCATGTTTTCACACTGCATCAACGTTATGATTTTTTATTCTATATTACTTCTATAAACTCATCCTTTCTCAGGAACTTTGGGAACTGATTATCGTTGCTTTTGTGCTGGTCTCTTATATTATAAGACATTTGTTATTCAAGGTTACTTCTCATGACGGCACTTCTCTTTGTAAGTGAATTAATGACATGTCTCTTGATATGATGTTTTGACAGTGGTACACTAGATCTTGTCGATTTCTGTGAAGTTTCCACTGTTTTCGTCTCTTCCCTCTTCATGTGTCAGTGAGTTCTTCCAATCTCTCTTTTGTTTAATATTTTCATGTGCAGATCGTCTTACATCCTCTGAAAATCCTTTCCAGCAGCCGATTTGCACTATTACTACTCAAACAGATTTGGAAGTCTTACAGTCCAAATGCAACAGTTTTGCGGTAAGGTCACATTCCTCATCCGATGTTGCTTAATGTACGGTTAGACACAGGAATTCCTGGCACACCTCTGAGGAAGTGCTCCCTGTCACACCCTTACTGCGCGGGGAGTAACCAAACAGATAAATGTAGGGAGAAATGGCAGAGGTGGTAGGTGGGGCTAAATACTGGAACTCACCGCGCAGTAGGGGCGTGGCAAGATGCACTTCCTTACTGTGAGCTGTGCCAGGAATTCCTTTGTCCAACCGTACGTGCTGCATGGAGATATGATATCGTCGCCTTAGAAAAATTCCACGTCTGGCTGATTCTCACCCTGGTATATGGAAAGCGATGCATTGGTGTAAGAAAATATAGTGCAACGCAAGTCACAATCATTTGTAGCCCATCGATAAACTTAACAGACGAATCTTTGTATCTTAGTACGTTTCAGTACTTACAAGACAAATGAATGACCTTATATCATTATTCAGTTTGTTTTCTTGTATAAAGTTGAGCATTTGGAAATTGAAGCCGTCAAGTTTATCATCAATTATGACTAGAAGTTAAGGAATTGCACATCTTGAAAAGAGCACTTCATTATGTATCTTTGCAGGTTGCGCCCAAGAGACTTTGGATTTAAAGATCCATAATGGGGGAAGTGTTAATTTCATATTTTGGAAAATGCCCGTCTTTTTAATATTTTCATAATAAGGTTCCTACCTAATAAGTGGCTATTCCGCTTTTGGTCCGTAGTAAATTTTCTGGTCTTATATTATTCCTTAGATGTCATAGCAACCATTGGTTTCAAAATCTTTTTGTGTTTGTCACCAATATTTCTTGCCTCAATAAAACACACTTAGTTCACAAAGCTCATTTCTGCACATGCTTTGTTTAAAGTTTGCTCATGAATGGCAGAGGCGAGGGACAGTGACATTGCCCTAGGGACTGACTATATTCACATGATCAGCGGCCAAGCCCACCTCTCCATCAAGATAGGACCAGGAAGGGCTAGGCAATGGCTGCAGATGACTCACCAGGTATACCTATAGGCTCCCCGAAAACACCCAATCTGTAATCCACATGGATGATGAGGTTGCAAACAGTATATGAAACTATCAAGCTTCAACGTGACTCGAACTCCCGTCCAGCAGATCACTAAGCAGGGGCATTTCCGATTGGCTACGACAACCTTAGAAAGTACGAATTTTATCATATCAGTTTAGGAATGAGATTTTCTCCACCTTCTTCTAGGTTTGTTGTCATCTTCGTAAATACACAACGTATCTACCCAATCTGAGTGACCCTTCTTGATGATGTGCCTCTTGTCTATTGTGGTAGCCTATTGAAAACGTCCCTGACTGGCGATTTGATGGACTGGGGTTCGGTTTTCACTCAAGCTTTATAGTTTTTTTTCAGTTTCTGCAACCTCACCATCTTTTTGAGCTAAAGTATGAGGAGTTTGGGGATACCTATAGGTCTACCTGCTGAGTCATCGGTAGCCATTGCCTGGCTCTCCCTGTTCGTAGCTTGGGTTGAGAGACGGTTTAAACTCACCTAGGGCGTCATGAGATAAACGTTCGTCATCCAAAGCAGATAATTGGTCGTAAGGGATAGTAATTGAAATGACGACTGACACACCGGCGATCTTTCTTCTTTTGAATCGTAAGTTTAATTAGCCAAAAAGAAATTTTAGGGGACATAACCCTCAAGTTCATTGCGTCATGACATTCCAAAAATGATAAGTTGTTTATAAGGTGACCTCACCGGGTATTGAAATCACTTTAAATTTTGCCTTTTCTTGGTCGTTCAATCCCTTATAATTATAATAATAATGATAATAATAATGATAGTAATAATAAGATACATCCAGCTTTAATATTGGTGCTGTTTTTTAAACAATACTCACTCTTTCCCTAATCCCCAGAATATACAGAGGCCTTAACGAGTTATTTTAAAATTATATATAAATTATACATAAATATATGATTATATTCACACATAAATGTGTATATATACATATGTATATATATATATATATATATATATATATATATATATATATATATATATATATATATATATATATTTGTGTGTGTGTTTGTATCATCCCCCAAGCAGGTTCCCTGAAAAGTCAGCCAACGCGAGTAGCCTTTTTACAACTTAATGGTAACATAAGATTTTATTTCATTAGACCATTTTAGATTTCATTGTTTAATTTTTTGTCTTCATTACCTCCAGCGATACTTAGGATAATGCAACTGCCTCTTGAGGAGAGAGTCGCTTTATGGCTAATCGGCGTGAAATTGAAGAACAGGTGTTGTGGGTAAGAGGAAGAGTTTTCAGGTTGATGTTGATGTTGATGGTGATGCTGCGTCCGCTTCTGTTGCTCCCGGTGTTGGTGCTTTCGTTGTTGTTGTTGTAGTGTTT
>NC_090754.1:69462642-69481038 GCF_036898095.1 Palaemon carinicauda
AACACCGTCTTAAATGTTTATAAAGATAGCGGGAACTGGTAGCGCTTAATTGCTACCAAATGATAATGTACAGTAATAAACAGGGCTCGGTCGAGCTCCGAGAAATATGTTTAGATAAATAAATTTGCCAATGGAGTGGAACCGATGTTTGGAGCGGAGGGAGGAGGAGGAGGAGGCAAATGCCGGGGAGATCGGAAGAGATAAAGATGCTGACGATGTAGGTTTTAATTATCGAGGCATAATAACGGTAATGGATAATTATAATGTATTTTTGTTGTTGGATTCAACAAATGATGTTTCTTCCTTTGTTACGATGTTACTTCTAATTAAGAGATGGTTTGGGGCACGTTTTTGTGTGCATGATTATGATCTTACTCGGTTATACACAGGTCAGTGTATTAGTTATATACACATATACACACACTTTTACATATTTGGGTTACAGTTCGGTCTTTAAGTTTTATATCTTTATTTTTACGCACATAAACGAGTGTGTATATATATATATATATATATATGTGTGTGTGTGTGTGTGTGTATATATATATATATTCCTGTGTGTATATATACATACATATATTATATATATTATATATATTATATATATTTATATATATATATATATATATATATATATATATATAATGTGCGTGTGTGTGCGCGTGTGTGTATACCGTTCCACAACTTCATTTATACATTCCGAAGTTAATATCTATCTATTTTCGAACTCGTTCCGTAAAGAAAAGCCGCACCAACTTCGTTTGCAATCTTTCCGTGTGTAACCGAGCGGATTTCGACCCTCTTTCCTCCATGGCCGTTCATGGCCTTCGATGAGGCCAGCTTTTGTCAGTAAAGAACGGTCCTCATCAACATTGAAGGCTCAGTCATTATTCTTTTCAGCGGAGTCGTTCACTCCCTTCTGGCTGGCTGCCGGCGTTTTCTCTTTTCTTGCTTGTTTTTCTTATTTATTTCTTGTCCATTTCTTCTCCTACTTTCGGATTTTTTTAGAGGTGGAAGGATTAGAAGGAGGTAGAGGAAGTGTTTGCTTTATTTTTCCATTTTACTTTTGTTTATGAGGTTTCAGAAGAAGTTTGATTACAGTCATTGCTGTTTTGAATAGATTTCAAAGTAATTTAGGTTTTATTCAGTAGCTTTCGGTAGTTTAATAAATTTTTTCTTTTATCCTATCAGTATGGGATTAAGGATATAAAAATGTATTTGTTTTATTCAAGAGATCACGTGAGATTTTTTTTTTCTTTTTTCCCTGTTTTCCTAGAGAGTTTGAAAATAACTCGTGAGCGGCAGAAACAAAGGATGTGTTATTATTATTATTATTATTATTATTATTATTATTATTATTATTATTATTATTATTATTATTATTATAAGCTAAGCTGCAGCCTTAGTTGGAAAAGCAAGATGCTATAAGCCCAAGGGCTCCAACAGGAAAAAATAACCCGGTAAGGAAAGGAAATAAGGAAATAGATAAACGATGTAAGAAGTAATGAACAATTAAAATAGAATATTTTAAAACCAATAACAACAGTAAAACAAATATTTCAAATAAAAGCTATAAAAGACTTATGTGAGCCTGTTCAACATAAAAACATTTGTGGCACGTTTGTACTTTTGAAGTTCAACTGATTCAACTACCTGATTAGGAAGATCATTCCACAACTTGGTAACAGCTGGAATAAAACTTTTAGAATACTGTATTGCATTAAACCTCATGATGGAGAAGTCCTGGCTATTATAATTAACAGCATGCCTAGTATTACGAACAGGATGGAACTGTCCGGGAAGATCTGAATGTAAAGGGTGGTCAGAATTATAAAAAAGCTTATGCAAATTGCATAATGAACTAATTGAATGTTAATGACCTAACGTAGTTCATAAGGGTTTGGTGGTCATTTGTAGCAAGATGTAGTTAAAGAAGTTGGACAGATAAGTAGGAAGAGACTAAAGAAAATTGACGAAAATAAAGGTAGAAGTTAGAAAGCAGCGCAACTGGTCGGTGGTTAGGGAGAAAGAATTTTCAAGTACCTCCAAACTTGTGCTTCATTGGGGGTAATATGAGCAGAATGCCTGAAATGTTACTTACAAAGTTATAGTGTTGATTTTCTAAGTATTGAAACTTTTTTATTTTGTTTTATATATATATATATATATATATATATACACACACACACACACACACACATATATATATATATATATATATATCAAAGTCACTGAAATTAACGTGTTGCTGGAGTTTAAATAATAGCGTAAGGAGTACCATTCTGTGTGTGTGTGTGTGTGTGTATATATATATATATATATATGTGTGTGTGTGTGTGTGTATACATATATAAATAACCCTGTAATCACTTGCACAGGCTTTTATAGATATACATATATATACAGTGTATATATATATATATATATATATATATTATATACATACATACATACACACATACACACACACTGATCATAATCTTTCTGGTGGCGAATTCTTCTTTAAATGCTAAAGCACTTGCTATTTTAAGCAACATTTTTCAGTTTTTTTTCTTTACGTATCTTCAGGGATGAAATATTGAAGATGACCGAATTTGTGATTGTGCCGCTCTTTTTATTAAAACTATTGCTGACAGCTGTTTCGGCCAATAACTTATGACCTTCATCAGGGCATCTCTACCAAGAAAGATGGACTGCTAAGTCAAGCCACCTTTAAGCTGGGTAATTAAACCTAGAATCCATTAAGCCAGGCTGATGAAGCCATGCATTGTTTAAGCTAGACAACTAAACCAAGCTTTCTTTAAGCCAGGCAGTTAATCCAAGAAACCTCTGAGCCAGTTATCTTTGTGAAACTTTCTTTAAGACGAGCAATTAGGCTCAGCCTGCCTGAGGCCGGAAAATTAAGCAAGTATCCTTTAACCAGGACAGTTCAGCTAAGCTTACTATAAACCAGGCAGTTAACCCAAACTGGTTTTTAGCCGGGCAGCTATGCAAAGCCTTTTAAACTCTGCAATTGTGCCTAGAATCCTTTAGTCTGGGTAGCTAAGTAAGCCTCCTGTAAGCCAAGCATCATTTAAATTTGACAGTTAAGCCAAGAAATTTATTAAGCTATGAACTTAAGCCACACGTCCTTTAAGCCGGACAACTAATACAAGCATCTTTTGAGTTAGTCAGTTAGGGTCAGCATCCATTAAGCTGGAAAGATAAGCCTAGCCTCCTTTAAGATGGATAGTTGATCCAGACATTCTTCAAGCCTGACAGTTAAGCACACATCCTTGAAGCAGGGCAGTTAAGCCTAACATCTTTTAAGCAGGCAGTTAAGCTATGCTAAGCAATTAAGCCAAGCCTCCATTAGGTAGGGCAGTTTAGCCAAACACCAGTAAAGCTGTGCAGTTTTAACCAATCATCCTATAAACTAGCAGGTAAGCCAAGCATACTTGTAAGTGGGGCAGTTGAGTCATGCCTCATTTGATGATGGTCAGCCTAGCCAAGCATCCATCAAGCTGGACAGTGAAGCCAGCTCCTTTAAACTGGGAAGTTGAGCCTGCTTTCATTAAGCTGTTCACTTAAGCGAAGCAGTTTTTAAGCTGGTGAAATTTAGGAGATGTTCCCCGTATGTCTGGTAGTGAACCCAAAAATCCCTCAATGCAGCAGTCATGTTAAGTATACATGAAACAAATCTTTATTTCTTATATTATTCTCTTTGTGGGGATGTTACTATCCTTGTTTTTTAATTTCATTTTCTTCGTGCAGCAAACTTGAGGTATTTTTAGCTTCTCCAGCTTGTGGAAATGATACAAAAGACGCAATCAATCAATCAAACCATCCAGCAGAAGTTATTGGATGTCTACCTCTCAAATTATGTATCCCTCGAAAAGCTCCTTACCTTTTGAGCACCTTATATGGACGTGGCTGCATACGAGAAGAAGCTTAGTTTTTTTTTTTTCACTCTACATAGCTGGTTATTCCAACAGAACCACAAGAAGGGTGGTATTTAAAAGAATAGATCTGGATATTTGACCATTTGAACACATGTACCTCTTCATCACAGTACATAGAATACTAGAACGAGCTAAGCAGTTGAGCTATGTTTGCTTTAAGCCGGTCAGTTAAGCCAAATATCCTTGAAGCCTAGCAACTTGAGCATTCTTTAAATCGGACAGTTAAGCCAAACCTCTTTTAAATCAGAGAGGTAAGCCAAGCATCCTGCTAGCAGATCAGTTAAGCGAGGCATCCTTTAAGCCAATCAGATTTTATGCAGAATAGATAAGACAAGCATCCTTTGATATGGCTGTTATATACAAGCACACTCTAAACAAGACAGTTAAGCCAAGCACCCTTTGGCTGGGCAGTTAAGACAAGCATCATTTAATCCCTACAGTTAAGTGAGCCATCCTTTGAGCTGGGCAATTAAACCGAGCATCTGTAAGCCAGGCAGTTAACACGTCTACATGATTGAAAATTGCATCAGAGAGAAACTGTGTCCAAAATTGTTAATGAATATACAAACTTAGGGCAGACAATAAGTGTTTCCCCACGACACGAGAGAGAAATTGAAAGAAGTATAAGCATGGGATGGAGAGCATTTGGTAAACAAAATGAGATTATGAAAATTAAAATGCCACTCTCTATAAAAAGGAAAGTATTTAAAGAGTAGTCCTACCAGTTTTAACTAATGCATCGGAAACTTACAGCCTTACCAAAGCCTTAAAATATAAGCTAGTTACAACTCAGAGAGCTACGGAAAGACTTATGATGGGAACAATACTAAGAGATAGAAAAAGACCAACATTGGATACGAGAACAAACTAAAGTTGAAGATATTCTGACAATATGCACAGAAAAAGAAATGGACATGGGCAGGACATGTAATGAGAATGACAGACAATAGATGGGCATTAAGGATAACAGATTGGATCACTAGAGACTGCAAAAGAAGCAGAGGAGGGGGGGAAGGAATCGAAGACGATGGACTGCTGAATTAAGAAAGTAGAAGGATATGTCTGAGGCTTTTTTTTTTTTTTTTTTTTTTTTTTTTCAATGGACTAGTAACGGCTGATGATATATATATATATATATATATATTCCTCTGTCTATGTATGTACATATAGTCTACAATACTTTGCGTAATTATATCGATCGTTATTAATACGTTACTTTTATTGATTCACTATATTGTATCTATGATTAGTGAGGTAAACTCTACGGACACCTCCCAGTGGTTTCAAATTAATAAATTTGTTTTAAATATTATTATTTTTTTTTCATTAAGAAAGTGCCTTCCATTTAGTCTGGTTTGATATCATAATGCATAGTAATTAGGATGCAATGGGTAAGTACTCATTGAGAAAATTATAGCTTCGGCTAATAGTTTTGAAAACGGTATTATTATATTCTTGGTTTGTTTTTCTTAATATATTACCACTTTAGATTCAGGGTCTGGCAAAGTAAGGCTACAGTTCAATGAACTCGACTTTAGGATACTCGGTTGGTAAAAGGTTGATGCTTTAAAAGGTTTAATACGTATCTGTTTCCTGGTAAACAACCGTTAAACGAACTCGCATGAAACCTCAACGGTCCTGTGTAAGGAGCATTGCGTCCTTAGAAGTCAGGTAAATTGATGAACCGAAGTAAGGATAAAGAAAGTGTTGTGGCACCAGGCAAGCGCTAACTAATAGCGACGATGTTCATCTTAATGTTTGAGTAAACATCTTGGGTAATTTCTTGCCCTCATCACAATGTTGCTGATACGTCATTCTTTGCCGTATTTGCATAATGGTATGTGCGTGGGGAAGCATGTGCTTAATTCTTGTGTTTGGGGGTACATTTGGTAATTATTCTCTATGTTTTTAATTGTTTTTTATACAACTGGGCATTGATAAATATGGTGCTTATGTTGTAAGGAATGCTTTAAGTTGCATTCATTAAAGTGATTTGCAAGTAGTCTGTGTGTGTTGTCGGGTATATTTTTCTAATTAGTATTTTAATGTGAGTTTAATTTCCCTGTTTCATAGTTAAATGAGTATCTAATAACTAAAATTGAGTATCTAATAACTAAAATTCTCAGTCGTAATTCATCTTTAAAAACCCAATTGAACACCTATCTTTATGAAGTGTGCAAGTAGCAGTCATTGTCCATTATTGCCGTAGGTGAATTCAATCCTAATTCTCAAGAGAGTGATTCAGCTGAGAAAATCATCTTGGATTAATTTTAAATTCAGATCCTCTCTCTGGCCCTGCCAGTTTTCTGATAGGCCACTCAGCGAGTGGGACGTGTCAATGGTTACGCCTAACCCCTTGATAACTGCCTCGTCCTACTTAATTGAGAACTATTAGCTCCTCGCAAAATAATTGGGCGTATGGCCCACCTTTGCGCTTACAGTGAACTCGTGTTATATACCTTCTCGTTCATTCATTCCTTTGGAAATGGCCCATACCATTAGAATCAAGGTTCGGGATGATGCAATGATTTTAAACCCACACATTATACCTATCATTTCATCTACCCCTCCCCCCTCTCCCATTCCCAGTACCCCTCCCCCCTTTTTTTTTTTTGCGCGCGCTGGTCCGTCACGTCTCTGAAGTGTAGTGCTAGTCGCACCTCATTTCCCGCCAATTATAGCCTAACAAGAGCTTCAACACTAAGGTAATACATTTGAAATAAATCCTTGGTTTTGGGCTCCTTTCTCCTGGTGGTGTGCTCCTGCTCCCTCTCCATCATTATGTCCAGCGACGGGCCGCCCCTCCGAGCATCCGGTTCTCTACTGGAAGATTCACATTTGAAATTACAATGTAGCCAGTCGAACCGTCGGACCACCCAGGTTGAGAGCGAGGAGCCCATTAATCTTGGCCTGATAACGCCGCACGCGTCCTGAACCGTCCTCTCCGACCCATGGCTTCCGCTTCGCTTAAAGGCAAATATCCTCTGTGAATGATATTTAAACCATATGTTCAAAGCAAACAATTGATATCATCTTATTGTATACGCTAGCCTTCTATAGATTTCAACTCCCACCCATACCCTTTCTCCGTCCAAGCTCTCGGATGGACTAAAGGCGTGGTCAGCGGTGGGAAGCGTATAGGATCGAGACGCGGCCTCGAGCCAGCGAACAAGGGAAGGTATGCCAGCGTCGAGAGCCATGCTAGCCTAGACATTGTGGAGGGAAATGGGTTGGATTCCTCCCGAACATTATCAACAGGTTAATTGTCTTTGCGTGGAGCGAGCTAAAGAGAGTGATAACTGTCCCCGAGATAAAAGAAGACCAGAGGTATGGCGGCGACAACGGCTTGCGACGACCTCTCGAGGAGTTCTGGGCCTGAGAGAGAGAGAGAGAGAGAGAGAGAGAGAGAGAGAGAGAAAATAGAACAGAATGTAGGAAAATGCGAGATTTCTACGGGAGAGAGAGAGAGAGAGAGAGAGAGAGAGAGAGAGATTAATGCTAAAAGTGAAACAATTTAGGAAAGAAATTGCGAGATTCTAGCAGGAGAGAGAGAGAGAGAGAGAGAGAGAGAGAGAGAGAGTAGAACAGAATGTAGGAAAATGCGAGATTTCTACGAGAGAGAGAGAGAGAGAGAGAGAGAGAGAGAGAGAGAGAGAGTAGAACAGAATGTAGGAAAATGCGAGATTTCTACGGAGAGAGAGAGAGAGAGAGGAGAGAGAGAGAGAGAGAGAGAGAGAGAGAGACAGAGAGAGAGAGAGAGAGATTAATGCTAAAAGTGAAACAATTTAGGAAAGAAAATGCGAGATTCTATCAGGAGAGAGAGAGAGAGAGAGAGAGAGAGAGAGAGAGAGAGATAAAATGTGTTGGTACCTAGCAGCGGCGCAAGGGAAGGGAATCAAATGAAGTAATGTGAAAATGTCAGGCAGAAAGAGCATAGGAAATTGCCTTCTTGATAAAGGTGTATTATGAGAACGAAGATATTGCGAATTGGATCAGTATATTCGAGAGAGAGAGAGAGAGAGAGAGAGAGAGAGAGAGAGAGAGAGTTGTGAATAAACACACCAGTAGAAATGTGGTTACCTTGGGGAGAAATTATATTATCTAGGTTTCATGAATGTTAGTGTAGGCCAAAAAAGGGGTTTTGAATTTTTAAAGACATGAAGATATAACCAAACATACATATATACACACATACACCCATTATATATATATATATATATATATATATAATTTATATATACTATATATATATATATTATATATTATATATTCATATATATATATATATATATATATATATATATATAATAAGATATAAAATATAGATATATAAATTATATGTACAGTATATATATATATATATATATATATATATATATATATATATATATATAAAATGTGTGTGTATACATATAAATATATCAAGACGTTGACATTAACCACTCATTCGTACTACGTTCGAACTTGTGTGTGTGGATGGGCTATGTTATTATAAGTGTTAGCATACTATTTTTATTTTTTTCATCTCATTATCCTGCTAATGTATTTCGAACTGCCCTCATTGTGTCTGTAATCTGTGCTACATCATATTGATATTACCATTCTCTGAATCTTTGATATTCACACAAATTATATGCGTCATTGGAAACAGAATTAATGTTATACACTTTTATTTCCAGTGAAATATTTTAATGGCTCTATGACTTGCAGTTTCCTTTGACTGGTTTGCCTTTTTTTTTTATAGATCTATAATGCTTGATTACACCTTTCTTCTCTTAGTTTCTTCCATGTTTAGCATATTTTTGTGACGACAGAACAAGACTCCTATTGCAAGAAAGAATACGGAGTGATTAACTGATATAGTGTATTAATTATCATCTAAGGAATTCTTTAGTGGTATTTTTTTTATTGTTAAATACACAGTTCGTATCAATGACTTGCGAATGTGAAAGTTTAAGACATGTCTTAGTGATCGGCTCTTAAAGGTGATCGGGTATAATGAGGTTCTAATATTACGAAAGGTAAAGAATGCTCATCTTGTTTATTTTTATTTAATTAATAAAGAAATAAATATTGTCTTTAACTGTGAGATTTGAAATTAGTTTTGTTGATCCAGGAACAAGATCTTTAGGTTACAGTTTATTGTTTACTAGCGCACGAAAACCCATCGAAAATTACGGATAAATACTTATATAGATATGCATACACACGCACACGAAACCCCCCCCCCCCCCTTCACCAGGGTATGACCACGCCCTCTACCCCCCGAGAGACAGGGAGAACTGGGCTTGATCGGAAATAAATATGATATATGTATATATATATATATATATATATCCTGTATATATATATATATATATATATATAGCTAGACACTTGTTCTTTATTATATAGGGAAAATTTTCAAATATTTAATCGGCTCTTTGTTCAGAAGAATATTAATTGAATATTAATTTCTATACTCGCTGTTGCCTATCAAGGAGAATGTTCAAAACTAGTTTCCTGTTTTCTGTAATTAGGAAATTATCACTGGAAAAAAAACTTGTGCAGTTTTTTAACATTTCAAAATATATTTTTTAAACTGCATTTTACTCATAAAGACTTGTGCATCATAATAGCAAATATCGAAAAATGAACAGATTTTATATTCTCTGTTAAGAATTCATTATTGCATAACTGTGTTTTTGTTTTATATATATATATATATATATATATATAATTTATATATATATTTATTTATTTAATTATTTATTTGTATGTACTGTACATAAACATAGTTTTTATATATATATATATATATATATGTGTGTGTGTGTGTGTGTGTGTCTTTATGTGTGTGTAAGAAGGTGACACACACTTGGCATTAGTGAAAAGGATCTCAAATAGATCTTAATAATGGGATATATACTTTCATGTTGATGGGGGTAAACTTATTCTTATTAATAATTACGAAGAGTTGTAAGACAATAGAGGCATATATTTACCCGTTTCATATTCTTCTACTCATAAACACTTTTGATTTCGCAATTATTAATTCCCAAATACTCACTCAAGCAAACTAATCATGTTTAATATATATGAAAATATTGATTTCAGTGTAGTGTAGTACAAATTTGATTTATTTAACTATTTCAGTATATGGGTAATAATTTTACAGTATTAAGAAATGTACTTTTTTCTTATTTGCAAAGTAATTCTTTGGATTCTCAAGTTTCCTACATATCTTTATTATCCCTTAAATGCTTCAAAACGTAGCACCCAGCCATCTCCAATTTTACTAAATTGTTTTGAATGAATATGCTATACAAGTGTACCCGAGCCGTCAAAAATGACGTCTAAATATTTAGATAGATACGCACACTCATGAGCTCACAGACTCAACACTTCCCATCCTCTCCAACTTCTCTAACTACAACCCGCTGGTTTGGCAATTTGTTGGAAATTGTTGTTTTCTGAGAGTTTGCCGTTCAGCGTAACAGGAAAAAAACACATATACTGTATATATGTGTATATATATATATATATATATATAATGTATATATGTATATATATACATATACATATATATATATATATATATATGTGTGTGTGTGTGTGTGTGTGTGTGTGTGTGTAATAGCCAGAAATTTGCTCTTTATTATAAAGCGGAGAAATATAAAGGTAATTTCACAACTAGTTATTAATTATGTTCATTATATTTTGCTAAATGATGTTTAAATCATACATTAGATCTAGATAGAAAAAAATAATGGATTTGGTAATAATATTTTAGAATTTATAAATGAAATGTTAGTCAAACTTTAACTACATATTGGAATTTTTTCATAATATTTTCCTAGTTCAATTGAGTTTTTAAGAAAAGATTACCCAATGTCTAAATACCTTTCCAAGTACTTTTAAGTCTCTAAGTTCTCGCTGTTAAATTACGTAGTCTCAAAAGTAGTTTGCTATTGTGACCAGGAGATAAAATTAGTAACGATTTTATAAGGAAGAAAATCTGTGCTAAGGTTTTAATCTCCTTAAAAAATTTTGATACATTTGAAGTCCTTTATTTTAATCTAAATTATTTGATAATATATTTGAAATCTTTTATTTTAATCTAAATTATTTAGTAATATAGTTAAAATCCTTTATTTAAATCTAAATTATTTGATAATACATTTGACATCCTTTTTTTAAAAATTAAGATTGATTAGTAATATATTTGAAATCTGTTATTTTGATGTAAAATCTTTATGGATTCATTGCAATCCGTTATTTTGATATAATTTTTTTTAAGTAACGCATTTGAAATCCTTTATTTTAATTTTAATTATTTAATAATACGTTTGAAATCCCTTATTTCAATTTAAATTATTTAATAATACGTTTGAAATCCATTGTTTTAATCTTACAGACATTAGAATTTGATTTTGTCAAGTGCATTATGCCGATTATATTAGTCATCAATAAATTTCCTTTAATTCATTGTCTTAGTGCTTATATATTAGAACTTTCTGTACTAGCCCTCTGGCTAGCAGAGTGGTAACATGTTTGCCTAGCATTTACATGGCTGCAGATCGATCCCAGTCCGTGACCGTGGTTTAAGCTGTTTACTGGGGAGGCGACTGCTGTGCTTGGGCACCACAGTGGGGGATTGTGTAAGCCCGGCTGACGTTCCGGTGAGCATCTATTTTGATAAAACTGGAACTGAAACTAGACACCTTTTCAACCTTTAGTTTACCAGGTAGTGTGACCTACAGCATGACGTGCACGATAAACTACATTATAGTGGCTAACTCAGTTATTAATAAAATTTATTAATAGATTTTGAATTTAAGTAAATAAGGATTTAAGATATTTCGCTAATTATGACTAATTTTACATATACTGTAGTAATGCAAATGTTTTTTTTTTTTTTTTTTAAATTAATTTATGTGAGGATATAATATTCTCTTTTAGGTATTTAGCTCTCTTTTGTATATATATATATATATATATATATATATATATATATATATGTATATATATATATATATATATATATAAGAGTTGTCACGTAGACTTCAGCGCATAGAGAGATGTCTTGGTACACGCCTCATAGCCATTAATTATAAAACAGATGTGAATTCTTTTGTAACATTTTCATTACAATAAGTTTTATATTTTGATTCATTGTTTACATCTGTTAAACCTATAAGATTATAAAAGGAAGAATGATGATGGGAAGGTCAATTGTATGCTTCCCAATGCCAGACATCGTCTTCCTTACTTATACTATATTTTGATCACTTGAATGTCTTATTGATTTAGATGGTTTTGAATATGCTGTAATTGTACACGAGATTATGATTGGGAGAATGTGGGCTCAAAGGTGACCTTTATCCAACACCTTGTGCAAATTTCTCTCACGTTTTAAGCAAGTTAGATAGTTTGACAAAGCTACACCTTGTGCAAATTTCTCTCACGTTTTAAGCAGGTTAGATAGTTTGGCAAAGCTGCACCTTGTGCAAATTTCTCTCACGTTTTAAGCAAGTTAGATAGTTTGGCGAAGCTGCACCTTGTGCAAATTTCTCTCACGTTTTAAGCAAGTTAGATAGTTTGGCGAAGCTGCGCCTTGTGCAAATTTCTCTCACGTTTTAAGCAGGTTAGATAGTTTGGCAAAGCTGCACCTTGTGCAAATTTCTCTCACGTTTTAAGCAAGTTAGATAGTTTGGTGAAGCTGCACCTTGTGCAAATTTCTCTCACGTTTTAAGCAAGTTAGATAGTTTGGCGAAGCTGCACCTTGTGCAAATTTCTCTCACGTTTTAAGCAAGTTAGATTGTTTGGCGAAGCTGCACCTTGTGCAAATTTCTCTCACGTTTTAAGCAAGTTAGATAGTTTGACAAAGCTACACCTTGTGCAAATTTCTCTCACGTTTTAAGCAGGTTAGATAGTTTGGCAAAGCTGCACCTTGTGCAAATTTCTCTCACGTTTTAAGCAGGTTAGATAGTTTGGCAAAGCTGCACCTTGTGCAAATTTCTCTCACGTTTTAAGCAAGTTAGATAGTTTGGCGAAGCTGCACCTTGTGCAAATTTCTCTCACGTTTTAAGCAAGTTAGATAGTTTGGCGAAGCTGCACCTTGTGCAAATTTCTCTCACGTTTTAAGCAGGTTAGATAGTTTGGCGAAGCTGCACCTTGTGCAAATTTCTCTCACGTTTTAAGCAAGTTAGATAGTTTGGCGAAGCTGCACCTTGTGCAAATTTCTCTCACGTTTTAAGCAAGTTAGATAGTTTGGCGAAGCTGCACCTTGTGCAAATTTCTCTCACGTTTTAAGCAGGTTAGATAGTTTGGCAAAGCTGCACCTTGTGCAAATTTCTCTCACGTTTTAAGCAAGTTAGATTGTTTGGCAAAGCTGCACCTTGTGCAAATTTCTCTCACGTTTTAAGCAAGTTAGATAGTTTGGCAAAGCTGCACCTTGTGCAAATTTCTCTCACGTTTTAAGCAAGTTAGATTGTTTGGCAAAGCTGCACCTTGTGCAAATTTCTCTCACGTTTTAAGCAAGTTAGATAGTTTGGCAAAGCTGCACCTTGTGCAAATTTCTCTCACGTTTTAAGCAAGTTAGATTGTTTGGCAAAGCTGCACCTTGTGCAAATTTCTCTCACGTTTTAAGCAAGTTAGATTGTTTGGCAAAGCTGCACCTTGTGCAAATTTCTCTCACGTTTTAAGCAAGTTAGATAGTTTGGCAAAGCTGCACCTTGTGCAAATTTCTCTCACGTTTTAAGCAAGTTAGATAGTTTGGCAAAGCTGCACCTTGTGCAAATTTCTCTCACGTTTTAAGCAAGTTAGATTGTTTGGCAAAGCTGCACCTTGTGCAAATTTCTCTCACGTTTTAAGCAGGTTAGATAGTTTGGCAAAGCTGCACCTTGTGCAAATTTCTCTCACGTTTTAAGCAGGTTAGATTGTTTGGCAAAGCTGCACCTTGTGCAAATTTCTCTCACGTTTTAAGCAAGTTAGATTGTTTGGCAAAGCTGCACCTTGTGCAAATTTCTCTCACGTTTTAAGCAAGTTAGATTGTTTGGCAAAGCTGCACCTTGTGCAAATTTCTCTCACGTTTTAAGCAAGTTAGATTGTTTGGCAAAGCTGCACCTTGTGCAAATTTCTCTCACGTTTTAAGCAAGTTAGATTGTTTGGCAAAGCTGCACCTTGTGCAAATTTCTCTCACGTTTTAAGCAAGTTAGATTGTTTGGCAAAGCTGCACCTTGTGCAAATTTCTCTCACGTTTTAAGCAAGTTAGATAGTTTGGCAAAGCTGCACCTTGTGCAAATTTCTCTCACGTTTTAAGCAAGTTAGATAGTTTGGCAAAGCTGCACCTTGAGCAAATTTCTCTCACGTTTTAAGCAAGTTAGATTGTTTGGCAAAGCTGCACCTTGTGCAAATTTCTCTCACGTTTTAAGCAAGTTAGATAGTTTGGCGAAGCTGCACCTTGTGCAAATTTCTCTCACGTTTTAAGCAGGTTAGATAGTTTGGCGAAGCTGCACCTTGTGCAAATTTCTCTCACGTTTTAAGCAAGTTAGATAGTTTGGTGAAGCTGCACCTTGTGCAAATTTCTCTCACGTTTTAAGCAAGTTAGATAGTTTGGCGAAGCTGCACCTTGTGCAAATTTCTCTCACGTTTTAAGCAAGTTAGATTGTTTGGCGAAGCTGCACCTTGTGCAAATTTCTCTCACGTTTTAAGCAAGTTAGTTTGGCAAAGGTGCTAATTGCTGACATGATACTTTAACCTTATTTTGCCGTACTCTTCTTTTTGCTAGATATTCTCTCTCTCTCTCTCTCTCTCTCTCTCTCTCTCTCTCTCTCTCTCGTTCCGAACTGTTTCCAGGCAACATCTTGCCCGCCTATCGAGCCCCTAAGAAAAATGCCATTGACGTATGATTGTCGTCAACCTCTCCACTAATGATCAATTAAACCAATTTAATGTACTGCTAATGATCTTGGGCATAGGAGAGAGAGAGAGAGAGAGAGAGAGAGAGAGAGAGAGACTACGAATGGCAAATACAGGAACAACGATATTTTCGAGGTTAGAAAGTAACGTCCATGTAAAAGTATTATTATTATTATTATTATTATTATTATTATTATTATTATTATTATTAGAAACGACAGTGCGACCATCATTGTTTTAAGTATGAGTGATTTGGCTATTTATGTAACATTCAACAAAATGTTGAGTTATTAATACAACACTTAACAAAATAATTCTTGATATAAAAAGTTTCTTTACCAGCTTCTTGAACATGTTCACTTACAGGTAATTTAATATCCTTAATAAACAAAGTTTAAATATCAGATACTTCTCCTCAATTTAAATATTTACCTCAATAAAACATTTTCAATTTAATTTTCTTGTCATTGCCGATGATTCAACAGCATTAATCCTGTTGATTTTCAGAATTCAAAATATCGTATTTACTTTTAATAATTCAAAAAAATAGTAAAATAAAATATTTCTGATTACTCTCATAAATTACGGATGAAATTGAGTTCTAGAAATTGATATCAAAACTAAACCAGTTACTTGATGAGTTATGGTTACGTAAAAATCTTTTTATTTTTTATGTAAACATATCAATGATACTTAATCCGAAGCATATTTCAAAAATCATGTTGCTGTTATTTGAAAAATCTCTCGGGTTTTGCTCCGTCATTTTATTACTTTTTCATTAAGTTTATGGATAAAATTTACTTCAATTTATATCGAAATTTAGACTCGTTATTTCTAGAGCGTCTAGACGTATCGTAATTATTGCAACTTATTATTATTAAATTTGGGTAATCCAATTATAAATGTATAATAACTTATTTATGAAGAGCTATGTAAAGAATAATGATGGGAATAACACTAAGAGACAGGAAAAGAGCAAAATGGATAGGAGAGCAAACCAAAGTAGAGGATATTCTAACAACATGTAAGAGAAAGAAATGGACATGGGCAGGACATATAATGAGAATGACAGACAATAAATGGACTTTAAAAATAACAGAATGGGTCCCTATAGATTGTAAAAAAATCATGGGAAGGAAGAAATGACGATGGATTGACGACTAAGAAAGTTTTTGGGTGTGGACAGGCATAGAAAAACCATAAACAGACGCAAGTGGAAAGACATGTCTGAGGCCTTTGTTTTTGCAGTGGGTTAGTAACGGCTGATGATGATGACTGTAGAACCAAGACCTGGTGATTTTGTAGAACCATTTACTTGATGCTTTACTCAACAGGGTTATTTTGAATGTATGAATTATGTACCCATCCTCGCCGTTGCAACTAAGTCTAGTCGCTACGATCTCACTCACAGTCTTTTCCAATGGATTTATTTTATTACAGTCATAAAATCTTATATTTGTGGCGATATTCATGGTTAGGTACATGACCGTGTTCCTACATCAGTATTTTTCTTTCACATAAAATTGTGTATGTTCGTTATAAGCTTTAAAATTGTGGTGATCTTATCGGTAACGTCTCTGCATGGTGATTGCCAAACTGGGGTTCAAGTCCCATTTAAACTCGTTAGTTCCTTTGGTCGCTGTAACCTCACCATCCTTGTGAGCTAAGGAAGGGGAGTTTTGGAAGCCTATCGGTCTATCTGCTGAGTCATCAGCAGCCATTGCCTGGCCCTCCTAGGTCCTAGCTTGGTTGGAGAGGTCCTTGGGTGCTGATCTTATGTATATATGGTCAGTCTCTAAGTAATTTTCCTGCTGGATAGGTCAGTGTCACTATCCCTTGCCTCTTGTCTTTCATGAGTGGCCTTTAAATCTTCAAGGCAAGTTTGAACTTCAATCTTGTCTTTAATGAGAAATATATATATATATATATATATATATATTTACATATATATATATATATATATATGTGTGTGTGTGTATGTGTGTGTGTGTGCGTGTGTGTAAATGTATTATATATATATATATATATATATATATATATAAAGATTGGACTAACTTACTCATTGGGTTTAAATATAAAAATTCCACTTGACCAAAGTAGCATCTTTAGGAAGAGTTAATATTTTGGGTTCAGTGACCTCATGGTAGTTTTTTTGATAGAGAGGTATGGGGTCTTTTGACTGACCAGGCAGTACTACATTGGATCCTTCTCTCTGGTTACGGTTTATTTTCCCTTTGCCTACACACACACACTGAATAGTCTGGCCTATTCTTTACATATCCTCTTCTGTCCTCATACACCTGTGAACACTGAGATTACCAAACAATTCTTCTTCACTTAAGGGGTTACTGCACTGTAATTGTTCAGCTCGCTACTTCCTCTTGGTAAGGGTAGAAGAGACTCTTTAGCTATGGTCAGCAGTTTCTTCTAGGAGAAGGGCACTCCAAAATCAAACCATTGATCTCTAGTCTTGGGTAGTGCCATAGCCTCTGTACCATGGTCTTCCACTGTCTTGGGTTAGAGTTCTCTTTGCTTGAGGGTACACTCAGGCACACTATTCTATCTTATTTCTCTTCCTCTTGTTTTGTTAATTTTTTTTATAGTTTATATAGGAGATATTTATTTTAATGTAACTCTTCTTAAAATATTTTATTTTCCTTGTTTTCTTTCCTCACTATGGCTATTTACCCTAATGGGGCCTTTGGGCTTGTAGCATCCAGCTTTTTCAAACTAGGGTTGTAGCTTAGCAAGTAATAATAATAATAATAATAATAATAATAATAATAATAATAATAATAATAGCTAATCAATGAGACAATTATATAAGATTAAGAAAGGGATTGCAAACCAGGGAAAATAGCCCAGTGAGGAAATTAAACGAAATAAATAAAATACAAGAAAAGAAATGAACAATCATAATAAAATATTTTAAGAACAGTAACTACATTAAATTAGATCTTTAATATATAAACACTAAAAACAGGATTAAATAACGTACCCTCAAGCAAGAGAACTCTGTCATAAGACATCGGAAGACAATGGTATTACACCCAAGACTAGAGAACAATATTTTGGTTTAGGATTGTCCTTCTCATGATCAAAACGGTGTTATTTTTTCAGTATGATAAATCTAATTTAAATCTATTTCAAAAGGGTTAAGCAAAAATGCAGTTATTTATCAAAATGGAAGAAAGTCCTTTCTTTATTCGTAGTCATTTCGCAAAGTTTCGAACCATTAATGTCAGGTGCTTGATGGATGCCATGGGATACGCCTCTCGGTCCTATGCAATCTTTATTTACGGTCAAGAAATTGATTCGAAGATAAGGGGCGAGACCCTCTTAATGGGTTTGGATGGCGGGTTCGGGTTCGCCCCCGGATGGGCTGATCTCGATCCGGCTCTAGAGTTTTTCCAAGTCAAAAATACAAGTTAGGTTTCTTTTGAGTTCATATTGAAGAATTGATTTATTGGAAAAAAAATTTAATAGCTTTAAGATTTATTTCATTGATAAATATATATTTTTAGGGCTTTGTTTAAAATGTTTCAGTTGAATA
>NC_090754.1:69481538-69496538 GCF_036898095.1 Palaemon carinicauda
GTGTTGTCAGGTGTATGAGGACAGAGGAGAATCTGTAAAGAATAGGCCAGACTATCCGGTGTCTTCATAGGCAAAGGGAAAGAACCGTAACTAGAGAGAAGGGTCCTATGTAGTACTGTCTGGCCAGTAAAAGGACCCCATAACTAGTGGTAGTATCTCGACGGGCGGCTGGTGCCCTGGCCAACCTACTACATATATGTGTAAATATGTATATATACATATAAATATGTTTATATTATATGTGTATATATATATATTTATATATATATACATATATATATGTATATATATATATATATATATATATATATATATATATATATATATATATATATATATATATATATTCAGAAATGAAGAAAAAATGTGTGGATTTTCTGCTGATTAATTGAAAATTTACCCCAAGCTTTAGAGATTACTAGTAGGATATGACAGTTCATAACCAAGGAAATTCCAAATCATAGCCCTTGGATAAGTGTGTCGACTTTTTATGAGAGAGAGAGAATGAGAGAGAGAGAGAGAGAGAGAGAGAGAGAGAGAGAGAGAGAGAGAGAGAGAGTTGAAAGTTACTAGATTGTTATGATTGATTTTTTTAAATACATGGATTCCTGTTGTGTGATCAATTCAATATTCATACATAATATTAAAGTAATACATACCGTATGTATGCAATAAGGTAAATAAGATTTTTTTTTTTTTTTTTTTTTTTTTGTTACAAAATATACAATATACAGATATACAGTCGAAGTAAACAGAATAATGCCTTAAGAGAGACTATTTATTCAATTTTAATGCATTAAAAGATGTTATGTATTTGACAAGTTTACTACGTCACCAGAATCCCGATTTCAATGCTTAATGAGAGGGTGGGACGGGTTAAGACCACCTATGAAAGGTAATTTTCGTAGGAACCTTTTGAAAACCGAAATGGGTCACAATGAGTAAAAAAAAAATCAACTCGACAAATGCGCGAGTGAGATCGTGTAAATTAAAATAGACTGCGATGCCATAGAGATTTTCATTCTGACTACTGATTCATTGCATTTCTGGTCTTCATTCTTCACACACTATAGTGATTAGTGTTGCATAAAATCACAATTAAACGAATTCATAATTTCACCGCCGAGTTACAATCTCCTTCCATTCCCTTTTCGGTGTTTGAGAGTAGAATGTTCGTTTTACCCAAGGTATATAGGACCCACTCTACGCGAGTTTTGCTTTAACCGAAACGCTATTTTCACCATGAGTTCGTTTTTTCAATTCCACGTTTTTAGTAGATTCTGGTATTCAAAGAAAGTTTATAATAAAATGTTTTTACTTATTCTTAGTGTAATTTATATCAATTTGCGTTGAAATATGTGAAAAGTTACAAAATTATGCAGCGTGCATCCGAAAACAAGCTCCTGTCGTTGACTTCGGCGGGTGCTGTTATTAAATTTGGATTTACCATCACGATGCTTTATAATATATTTATTTGTTAACATTATTTATTGATAAAACCTATATCAGAGGGAGAAATTTAGTTTAGTAAATACGTTTCGATCACATTACTTGGTTATTATTTGAAAACAATAATGGTATTCGGACAAAAATACTTCCGACCAGTCAGCTTTTAGGAAATTTCCGAGCTAAAAGGGCACCCCTGCGAGTCGGTGCAAATCTGCCTCACTAACAAAAATTGACTATAGTGTACACGACCCATCTAATTTTTTTAGATATATTTGCACACAGATTCAACTCTTCCCACCCCAGTTTTTCGGCAATTTTTGGTAGAATTTGGTTTCTGAGTGTACCTCTCCGTGTACCCACTCTGACCACGGTATGACTACTCTTCATTCCCCTTCCAGACGGAAAGAGAGAGTCCGAGTAATCATACGCTTGGCAATGCCAACTGCTTAGCGTGACAGGATATGTATATATATATATATATATATATATATATATATATATATATATATATATATATATATATATATATATATATATATATATATATGTGTGTGTGTGTGTGTGTGTGTATATTTATATATGTATGTATATATATACATACACACATAGCCACACACTTGCTCTTTCTTTTATAGGGATATATATATATTGTATATGTATATATATATTATATATATATATATGTATATATATATATATATATATATATATATATATATATATATATCTATATATATATATATATATATATATATATATATATATGTATGTATATATATACATACACACATGGCCACACACTTGCTCTTTCTTATATAGGGATATATATATATATATATATATATATATATATATATATATATATATATATATATATTGTATATGTATATATATATATTTTATATATATATATATATATATATGTATATATATATATATATATATATATATATATATATATATATATATATATATATTTTAAGTTGTCTTTTGACAAAAAACAATGACTGCGAAATAGCACATAAATTTTTACCTGAAAAAAAAAAAAAATGGAAAAACTGGAAGAAATGCTATCACCCCTGCCAAAATTAATCCTACCAAACCCTCTCAGTTTTTATAGCCAAGGTAGTTTTACCACCAGATTATGAGGCCGAAGCAGAGTCAATCAATCCCCTGAAACAGAGGAACAGCTATTATAAAACGAACAAGGATTTATTGGAAAGTGCCAGGCAGTGCCATAGTTGGCACTATCGGAAGGAAATCTTTGGTGAGAATAAAACTTTGGCTCTGCGTAATCTTTTGTAATACTTTGCAAGGCGTCAGAATCAGGGTGTTTTATAAATGACCCGGAAGGCCGAGATAAGGGAATAACTCGAATTCTGTATTGTTTGTTACTGAGATATTATTTTTCAGTATTGTGGATTTGTGTATAGTAAACAAATGTGCGCGCTCACACACCCACTGCTAACACACACACACATACATATATATATATATATATATATATATATATATATATATATATATATATATATATATATACGTGTGTATATATATATATGTGTGTGTGTATATATATATATACTGTATATACATATGTATATATATATGTATATATATATATTATATTATATATATATATATGTGTGTATATATATATATATATATATATATATATATATATATATATATATATATATATATATATAAATGGCCGTAAGTTCTTTTTTATATTGATGTTTTGATCCTATAAGAAACACACTGAGACCTTTGGAAAGTATTGATTGCAATGTATGACTCATTTGCATCTAATTTCTTTTACATCGAAATAGTTCCTAAGGGGAAATGGTTTGTTCTGTTATGCATGGGTTGGTACAAGAACCATGTATTTGGTGACTGGCTAACTTATTCCAGCTTTGACCAAGTTGTGGAATGATCTTCCTAATCGGGTAGTTCAATCAGTAGGACTTCCAAAGTTCAAACTTGTGGCAAATGTTTTTATGTTGAACAGGCTGACGTAAGTCTTTTTGTAGTTTATTTATGAAATATCTGTTTGGATATTGTGAGCGTTTTTAAAATATTTTATTTTAATTGTTCATTACTTCTTATATAGTTTATTTATTTCCTTATTTCCTTTCTCATTTGGTTATTTTTCCCTGTTGGAGCCCTTGGGCTATTAACATCTTGCTTTTCCAACTAGGGCTGTAACTTAGCTAGTAATAATGATAATAATAATCATCATCAATGGTGATAGGATGTTTAGCTCTACAAGGGTCTTGAGCCCCTGAAAAACTATTGAAAAATTACTCTCATTTGTTTGGTCTCCCTCTAATAATGGTATTTCTGTCTTTCCAGAAGGTGAGTGTCCCAGACTGAAGTTGCGGATATATTCTGAAGGTAATGTAACATGATAATTGTGCTTTATTTTATTTCAGAAGAGTTTAAAGCAGCTAAATATTCTGCAGATGTAGAATTTTATATATAGGTATACAAATACACATATTTCAAAAGGCCTAATATTCTAAACATGTAGAATTTCATAAATATATGAATATATATATATATATATATATATATATATATATATATATATATATATATGTATATATGTATATATATATATATATATATATATATATATATATATATATATATATATATTTATATATATATATATATATATATATATATATATATATATGTATATATATATACAAATACACACAGACACTAACATGTGTTTGTGTGTGTGTGTGTATATATATATATATATATATATATATATATATATATATATATATATATATATATATGTAATATACAAAAGATATATAAATATGTATATATATACACTAACATGTATGTGTGTATATATATATATATATATATATATATATATATATATATATATATATATATATATATGTATATATATATATATATATATATATGTGTGTGTGTGTGTGTGTGTGTGTGTGTGTGTGTGTGTGTGTGTAAGTATACACACACGTACAGTTTCCCTCCTCAACAGGACGTCTAACCTTCTGTAAAAATTTTGACCCACCTTCCCCTTTCTTGCTCAGACTTGCCGGTTATATTTATCTCGCTCTCAATTCCATACGATTAGAATTGAAATACTTCAAGTTCAAGGGTAGTTTGACAAGTTCAAGGGTAGTTTGACAAGTTCAAGGGTAGTTTGAGTTGTATGAGTAATGCTCTGTATGATACCTCTTAGATCGATGTTGCAAATTTGAGAATTAGCTATTTCAATAAATACTTCGTACAATTTGCTTCTAGTTTATAGATTTTGTAATACTCAAAAACCTATTCATGACATAAGAGCAAGTTTTTCATCATATAGAAGGGGAAATTAGATATTATTTTCTTTTAGCGAGGCATTTAGTATTTTTATTATATTCTAAGATTTGTTTTCAATTTGGCTTCAATTAAGTTCACTTAATTTCTTCTGCAGTTTGCTTTGGATGGTTTTTGTATTACTTGTATGTGTCTTTTCTCTTCTTTCATTATTTCATTGTTAATTTTGTTGGGTTTTGGTTATTACTATATATTGCTATTTTGCGTTTCTTCCTATGTTTCGTTTTATTGCCTGTTACTTGACCTAAATTAGCTATTATTACTCGGTTAGTATTAAACCATTTGTTTCCTCTACATTTTTTCTTTATAAATACCAATAGCGTTAGATTACTTTTTCTTATTGCTTATATTTACTCATTTGCTTTATCGCTTCAAGTACTTTGTATTGTTGTTTAGTTATTTTGTTTCATTAATTTTTTATATTTTCATGTATACGGTAAACCATATTATGCCTCTTTCGTTCTTTTTCTTGCCCTATCATCTCGCTCCTCTACTTTCCCCATCCTTTGGACAATCACTCCAATCTCCCCCTCCTCATCCTCAGCACAGCTATTTCTCAACCTTCCTCCCCCCCCCCTCCTCTACCCCCAACCTTCCCTGAGCCAGTAGAACCTTGTAAGTGATATGATGGACTTAAGGAATTAACTCGACATCAAACGGCTTAAGATACGGGGCCACCCTCGACTTAGCGCATCTCCTCGCTAAAGTATGAAGTGGTATCCTTCGCCTCCTGTCCCTCCTCTGGGTGGGCCACTTGGGCGTGGGTGCGTGGGCGCACGGAAAATAAAATTATGCTTCCTGAAAGGTTTGTTCATATTAAATGATTATTATGATTAGCGTGAGCGTTACTGATTGATTGTTGTTTATAATGAAGACGTTGAAGTTTAGTTCTTTGCTGTTCTTGTTGTTTCAATCTTTTTTAAATGTTCAAACGTTCAAGAAACTCGACTTATATTTAAACAGTATTTAGGTATTACTTAATGTTTTTTTTTTTTATGTAGTTTCTCGGTTTAATTGCTTAAATTTGGCAAAAATTAATCCTTAAGGGTTTTCTTCTTGGGAAGCACTTTCAATCGATGTTTGGATGAAATGTATTGATTTTTTATTCAGTTGCTTAGCGCATTTTCTTCTCAGTGAATTTTCGAAATGTAATGTTAATGACATTGTTATTATTGTGGTGACTTTTTTTTATTTTGCATGAAAACACCTTTAATTCATAGTTTTTATTTATCTCTTGCTGGGTATTTTAGCAATCATTACTGATTATCTTTAACTTCCCAACTTTTATATATATTCATAAATGATGCACAAGTCTTCAGATAACTGATATATACGTATATATATATATATATATATATATATATATATATATATATATATGTGTGTGTGTGTGTGTGTGTGTGTGTGTGTGTGTATGTATGTATGTATGTATATGCGCGTGTGTTAGAAAAAAAGATTTTGATTCCATCACCTACTTTTGGAATACTGAATATAGGTTTGCTGTTCCTTTGCCTACTTCAAGTGTAAAACATTTAAACGTATATTTTTGGTATACACGTTTTCTCTTTTGGCTTTCAGTATCCTCAATGAAACTAAAATTTCCAACATTCATCTGTACTACCTTAAAGAAGTTATAACTTAAATTGAACTGTTTTCAATGTATATTGTTTCGTAGAAAAGTTTTTTTTTTTTTCAAAAATGATAATAATAATAATAATAATCCACCTCATTCTCTACCTGAAGAAGAGGAAGGACTTATCCTCGAAACGCGTCGTAGTTTTTACTATTTTGTACCAAAAGTTTTACTTGTATTTTGTGAGAATATACTTGAAAAGTCTTCCCGATTTTGTCATTCACCCGACTGATGAATTTTTCAAGTCTGCTGGTTGATTGCAGCGCTCTAGAGAAGAGAATTATCCGGAAAATAGAAAAATTGGATAAGAAAATAAACTCTGCCGATGCAGCCATTACTTTTAACTCAACCTGCCTAAAAGAGGGTCTCCTACCACGATAATAATAATAATATTATTATTATTATTATTATTATTATTATTATTATTATTGTTATTATTATTATTTTCCGTTCATATCGTTACCTCGATCAGGAAAAATCTCTCTGGACGAAAAAGGATAAGACACTTTCTTATAATCCCTTGAAACAACGCAGATTATCACAAGAGAACCATTTCTTCATTCTCATATCTACCTCTTTTACCCCTCCCCCTTGCCAGGGTTCTTTCTCTCTCTCTCTTCCCCCCCCCCCCCCGCACCATACCTTCTGTCATCCTGAAGTGAACTCGTAGGAGTGGCAGCCGAAGGATGACCCGATGCTACCTAGTGATACAGAGGGCGAGGCCCTTGAAGATATCATCTTGTACAGTATCCTTGCATTAAGAATGTTAGTGTTTGTGTGTGTTTTTTTTTTATTTGAGGATTTGCTGAGACATTTAGTGTTTTTAGGGAGTTTTTTAAGGGTAGTTTGATTTTTTTAAGTATTCTGAGTTTTCGACCGAGTTTAGGATTGATAATGAAATTATGTGGATTTTTTTTTTTTTTTTTTAGGAATCGGATATTAAAGTCTTTTTTTTGGGGGGGGGGGGAGCCCCTGCCTGTAACAGGAATCATTTAATGTTTTGAGTGTTTATATATATATATATATATATATATATATATATATATATATATATATATATATATATATATATATACACATGTGCCTCACTTGTACCTGTACGTTTTACTCATATACCAAGTTTGCATAAATTAAATTTTGTTGATACAGTTCTTCCCAATATCGAAGGATTATTATTGTTGTTGCTGTTAACCTTATTTTAGATTAAATTATCTTCATATTGGTATCTGACAAATTTCACTATTTCGATTTCCTATAAATTTGCGTATTTCTGGGCATAATGCAATTCTTCAGTTACACTAAGTGAAAATTAAAAATAACTAAGTTATTTTTCATCCAGAATGGGTTAGTCGTTCGATATATATGGCATCTTTTATAAATATAATTAAATTAGGAAAATATTGTATATTAGGAGTAGAATAATTGATTTTTTTTTTTTTTTTTTTTTTTTTTTTTACAGTGAGCATTAAATATGATAAATTCAAGTGGAATGCCATTAAAAAAGGACCGTACCTATGCTTCAAAGACAAATAGGATATATTTGAGAATTTACTGTAGTGGTCCAAAAGACGGATGTGTAATGATATGGCTAGCATGGGTTCATTCCTGTAAGTGAGAATTTATTTCGTCATTTTCTTTAGAATTGCAAGGTTTTCAAATGAAAGAGTAGCCCCAAAAATGTAAGGAAAATAAGAGAAAGTTTTTCCAGCCTAGACATTTTAGTAGGTGGAATTGGCTAATAAGACCAACAGAATCTGTTTATTATAGATTTGAATACATATATTTATCGCGGAAAGCTACATCCGCTGTGTGTATATATATATATATATATATATATATATATATATATATATATATATATATATATATATATGTGTGTGTGTATATATATATATATATATATATATATATATATATATATATATATATATTCGGTCATGATGAGCTACATTACCAGACGTATAACCACTCGGTTTCTCCCTGTCCACTGGGTAGGAAGGGGAAGGGGTACCCCGACAGGTACACTCAGAAACTGCAACTGCCGTGTTGTAGTTAGGAAAATGGGAGGTGGGAGGGATTGAATATGTTTATGTGTATATCTAAATATTTAGTCGTCAATTTTGACGGGTTGCGTACACAAGTATTGAATGTTCCTGTTGATAAAATATTTGGTATGTTTTCAGAAATTTTTTCTTGTTATCATTAAGTAATTATATTTATACCTGGACTATGAATGCTATTCAAAGTAAAGTTACTCATTTTTTTGAGAATTGCTGTGGTGGAAATATTCAAACTTTCATTGAGAAATTTTGTTCATTTTTTTTTCCAGAAAAATCTAGAAGTCAGAAATTATATATCTTGAGCGAAATTTTGTCTGAATACACCTGAAATATTCAACATGACATAGCTCATACATTTTTTTGTTTCTTTTATGTAAGTTTTTTTTATGCAAAATGTATGATTATTTCATTTCTGTATACTCGCTGATGATAATGCAGATAATAGATAAGAAGCACTTTAGAAACACAGAATTGTCATTATGCGGGAAAATTGGATGGGTTAAAATGAACAGAATAGGAAGAAGAGAGTTGGAGAATTGCAGGAAAAAGCCACTGAATTTTGATGATGGGAGGATTTATTGAATGAGAGAGAGAGAGAGAGAGAGAGAGAGAGAGAGAGAGAGAGAGAGAGAGAGAGAGCTTATGAATCATAGATAGAAGTCAGTCGCAATAATAATAATTTTACAAGTGAATGAAAACAAGAAGATTCCTTTGACTTTTAGGCATTTACTTATTTTATGTCCCAGTCTTGTGGATATCAGATAACGAATCATTTGAAGATCTTAGTGAGGATGGTAGGTACAGTTGGCTTCATTAATTCCAGTACACTTCCCATGAAGCTAAGGAGACGTCAGTGTACCGGAATTAACGAATCAAACTGTTCATCAACAAAATTCTTGAAGAAGACGTTGTTTATGATACCAGTGGTATTTTTAGGTTCGTATTGAAAGCAGGCCTTCTTCCTCGTTTTTTTAAATATATGGAATTTTAAATGCTTCATTGTTAAGCTATTTATTCATTTGTGTTTTGTTTAATCTTAAGAAATTATTAATTGTTCTCTAGTCTTGGGTAGTGCCATAGCCTCTGAATCATGGTCTTCCACTGTCTTGGGTTAGATTTATTTTGCTTGAGGGTACACTTAGCTACACTATTCTATCCTATTTCTCTTCCTCTTGTTTAGTTAAAGTTTTCATAGTTTATATTGGAGATATTTTTTTTTAATATTACTGTTCTTAAATTATTTTATTTTTCCTTATTTCCTTTCCTCACTGGGCTATTTTCTCCGTTGGGGCCTATGGGCTTATAGCTTTCTGCTTTTCCAACTAGGGTTGTAACTTAGCAATTAATAATAATAATAATAATAATAATAATAATAAATCTACTCCAGTCGGCATCCTTTCCTCACTGGGCTATTTTCCCCTGTTGGGGCCCCTGGGCTTGTAGCTTTCTGCTTTTCTAACTAGGGTTGTAGCTTAGCTAATAATAATAATAATAATAATAATAAAAATAATAATAATAATAATAATAATAATAATAATAATAAATATACTCCAGTCGGCATCAATGCCCATTAATGTTATGATGCCAGATAATTGCCAGAGAATATAAACTGAAAAAAAAAATAAATGATTTGACTAAAAGTAATATAAAGAATTTGTATAAAAGTAATAAAAAGAAAGAAGTCATGCGCTCTTAAGATGGTGGGCCGTGCTAGAGGCCTCTGCCAACGGAAGCGTGAAATAAGGTGCGATTTTGTGGGTGGATTTCCAGGAGGAAGAAGAAGAAAAAGATGAAAAGCCAAAGTAGATGGAGACAGGCGAAGTTCCAACATAACGAACGAGAAATACGTTTTGAGCATTATTTCTAAGAAGTTTTGGGCATTATTTTTTAGAATTTCTTTTTAGCATTATTTTTGAGAATCTCTTTCCAGCATTATTTTCGAGAATTTCTTTTAAGCATTTTATTTGAGAACTTCTTTTGGCCTTTTTAGAATTTATTTTGAGTATTGTTTTTTAGAATTTCTTTTGTACATTATTTTTTAGAATTTCTTTTGAGCATTATTTTTTTAGAATTTCTTTTGAGCATTATTTTAGTGAATTTCGCTTGGGCATTATTTTTGAGAATTTCTTTTGAACATTATTTTTGTGAATTTCGTTTGGGCATTATTTTTTAGAATTTCCTTTGGGCACTATTTTTGTGAATTTCGTTTGGGCATTATTTTTTAGAATTTCTTTTGGGCATTATTTTTGTGAATTTGGTTGGGCATTATTTTTTAGAATTTCTTTTGAGCATTATTGTTGAGAATTTCTTTTGGGCATTGTGTTTTTAGAATTTCTTTTGAGCATTATTTTTGTGAATTTCGTTTGGGCATTATTTTTGAGAATTTCTTTTGGGCATTATTTTTGTGAATTTCGTTTGGGCATTATTTGTTTTAGAATTTCTTTTGGGCATTCATTATCATCAACTTCTCTGACGCCTATAGACGCAAAGGACCTCGGTTAGCTTCGCCAGTTGTCTCTTATCTTGAGCTTTTAATTCAATACTTCTCCATTCATCATCTCTTATTTCACGCTCCATAGTTCTCAGCCATGTAGTCCTAGGTCCTCCAACTCTTCTAGTGCCTTTTAGAGCCCAGCTGAACGTTTGGTGAGCTAATATCTTGGAGAGTGCGAAGAGCATGCCCTAACCATCTCTATCTACCCCTCGCCATGATCTCATCCACATATGGCAATCGAATAATCCCTTATAGTTTCATTTCTAATCCTGTCCTGTCATTTCACTCCCAATATTCTTCCTAAACCTACAAAATCTGTTTGACATTATTTCATTGTTATACCACGATTCATGTCCATACAGTAACGATAAATTAAAATAGCTTTGGTTTAGTTCTATCGAAGAATTTGTTGGATTTCTATAATAAAGCTGTTTGCAATTTTATAATTAAATAGTTTTGGATATTATTTAGTTTCTGGTGTATTGAAAATCGTCACTGTAAGGTTTCAGTTTGAGATTAAAGCTTTCAGTACTTTTCCCTTTTATTGTACCAGTCTCAGATAATGTAATTTTTGCATTTTTTTCACGAATGCATCGTCGAATTTGTAGCCCTTAACACTGAATTGGAGCTTCATGAGATCGGAAAAACTTTATATTTGGAATCCAAATATTATTGTTATTAAACGTATTTTCAACAATAAGATATCAGTGAACACATGTTGTTTATATCTATATTCGAGCTGATTTATATTTGCAGATACATACTGATGTTATTTATATTTTTACTGTTATTCATTGGCTGCTTTTTCTGCTCCTGCTGCATCTGCTGATGCAGCTTCCTTTGTTCTTCCTGCCGAATTTATTGCTTCCGGACGTGATCTCATTACTACTGTTACTTAGTTTTATTGTTAAGACCTACAAAACTTGTCTGGTTACTGGTATTCCTTCTTTGTCGCCATTATTGCTGCTGTTACTTTCATTACTGCTCTTCATACTTTCGTTACTCTATTTCTATTGTGTTTGGTGTTAGTGCTCTTATTATTGATCTAGATGCCTTTACTGATATTATCATTGCTTTTGTTTTCATTGCTGCTCTTATTTTTTTTTCTGTTGCTGCTTTTATGATTGTTTTATTTTCCGTTGCTGATCTTATTATTGTTTTAGTTTCCGTTGTTGGTCTTATTATTGTTTTAGTTTCCTTTGCTGCCCTTATTATTGTTTTAATTTCCGTTGCTGCTCTTAATATTTTTTTAAGATTCCGTTGCTGATCTTATTATTCGTTGTTGCTCCTATTATTGTTTTAGTTTTCGTTGTTGCTCTTATTAATGTTTTAGATTCCGTTGCTGCTCTTATTATTGTTTTAGTTTCCATTGCTGTTCTTTTTATTGTTTTAGTTTCCGTTCCTGCTCTTATTATTCATTGCTGCTCTTATAATTGTTTTAGTTTCCATTGCTGCTCTTTTTATTGTTTTAGTTTCCGTTCCTGCTCTTATTATTCGGTGATGATCTTATTGTTTCTTTAGTTTCCGTTGCTGATCTTATTATTCATTGTTGCTCTTATTATTATTTTAGTTTCCGTTACTTACTTATTTTAAGGGATGCTGTACAGCAGGGAAACCCTACTCTCTACAGGACCTCCACGGTTGTTTTATAATGTTCAGTTTTTTGAACATTTAAAATTTCACAATGCGTATTGTTCGCCTACTGCTTGATCATCACAGTCAAAAACATTCTGATTGCTGCTCTTATTATTGTTTTAGTTTCCGTTGTTGGTCTTATTATTCGTTGGTGCTCTTATTACTGTTTCAGTTTCCGTTGTTGATATTATTTTTCGTTGTTGCTCGTATTGTTTTAGTTTCTGTTGCTGCTCTTATTACTGTTTCAGTTTCCGTTGCTAATCTTATTTTTCGTTGTTGCTCGTATTGTTTTAGTTTCCGTTGCTGCTCTTATTATTGTTTTAGTTTCCGTTGCTGCTCCTATTATTGTTTTAGTTTCCGTTGCTGCTCTTATTATTGTTTTAGTTTCTGTTGCTGCTCCTATTATTGTTTTAATTTCCGTTGCTGCTCTTATTATTGTTTTAGTTTCCGTTGTTGGTCTTATTATTCGTTGGTGCTCTTGTTACTGTTTCCGTTTCCGTTGCTGATCTTATCTTTCTTTGTTGCTCGTATTGTTTTAGTTTCTGTTGCTGCTCTTATTACTGTTTCAGTTTCCGTTGCTGATCTTATTTTTCGTTGTTGCTCGTATTGTTTTAGTTTCCGTTGCTGCTCTTATTATTGTTTTAGTTTCCGTTGCTGCTCTTATTATTGTTTTAGTTTCCATCGCTGCTCTTATTATTGTTTTAGTATCCGTTCATGCTCTTATTATTCGTTGCTGCTCTTATTCTTATTTTAGTGTATGTTGCTGCTTTTATTATTGTTTTAGTTTCTGTTGCTGCTCTTATCATTATTTTAGTTTCCGTTGCTGCTCTTATTATTGTTTTAGTTTCCGTTGCTGCTCTTATTATTGTTTTAGTTTCCATCGCTGCTCTTATTATTGTTTTAGTATCCGTTCATGCTCTTATTTTTCGTTGCTGCTCTTATTCTTATTTTAGTGTATGTTGCTGCTTTTATTATTGTTTTAGTTTCTGTTGCTGCTCTTATCATTATTTTAGTTTCCGTTGCTGCTCTTATTATTGTTTTAGTTTCCGTTGCTGCTCTTATTATTGTTTTAGTTTCCATCGCTGCTCTTATTATTGTTTTAGTATCCGTTCATGCGCTTATTATTCGTTGCTGCTCTTATTCTTATTTTAGTGTATGTTGCTGCTTTTATTATTGTTTTAGTTTCTGTTGCTGCTCTTATCATTATTTTAGTTTCTGTTGCTGCTCTTATTATTGTTCCGGTTTCCAGTACTGCTCTTATTATTGCTGTAGTTTCTGGTACAGCTCTTATCAATGTTTTAGCTTCCGGTACAGATCTTATCGTTGTTTTAGTTTCCAGTACAGCTCATATTATCGGTGTAGTTTCCTTTACACCTCTTATTATTATTTTAGTTTCAAGAACAAATCTTATTGTTCTTATAGTTTCCATCGCTACTCGTATTATTGTTTTATTTTCTGTTGCTCCTCATATTATTCATTGTTTTAGTTTCCAGTATTGCTCTTATTGTTGTGTTTGTTTCCGTTGCTGCTCTTGTTATTGTTTTAGTTTCCAGTATAGTTCTTATTGTTTTTGTATTTTGCAGTACGGCTCTTATTCTTGTTTTAGTTTCCGTTGCTGCTCTTATTGTTTTAGTTTCCGTTGCGGCACTTCTTGTTGTTTTAGTTTCCAGTACAGCTCTTATTGTTTCATTTTCCGTTGCTGCTCTTATCAATGTTTTAGTTTCCGTTGCTGCTCTTATTATTGCTTTAGTTTCCGTTGCTGCTCTTATTATTGTTTTAGTTTCCAGTACAGCTCTTATTATTGTTTTAGTTTCTGTTGCTGCTCTTATTATTGTTTTAGTTTCCGTTGCTGCTCTTATTATTGTTTTAGTTTCCAGTACAGCTCTTATTATTGTTTTAGTTTCTGTTGCTGCTCTTATTATTGCTTTAGTTTCCGTTGCTGCTCTTATTATTGTTTTAGTTTCCAGTACAGCTCTTATTATTGTTTTAGTTTCTGTTGCTGCTCTTATTATTGCTTTAGTTTCCGTTGCTGCTCTTATTATTGTTTTAGTTTCCAGTACAGCTCTTATTATTGTTTTAGTTTCCGTTGCGGCTCATATTATTGTTTTAGCTTCCATTGTTACTCTTGTCATTGTTTTAGATTCCCATACTGCTCTTATTATTGTTTTATTTTCCGTTGCTGCTCTTATTATCGTTTTAGTTTCCAGTACAGCTCTTATTATTGTTTTAGTTTCCGTTGCTGCTCTTATTATTGTTTTAGTTCCCGATACAGCTCATATTTTTTATTTTATTTCTTTTACTGTTCCTCTCATTGTTGTGTTTACGGTTGCTGCTCTCCTTTTTGTTGTTGCACC